>NC_056731.1:1911077989-1911289596 GCF_019279795.1 Protopterus annectens
AAGGGGGTGGGGATTCTGGGGCCCTTTTTGGGAGCTGGGGAGTTTTCTGGGTTTTTTAAAGGTTTTTGTGCCTGCTTATTTAAACTGTTTCTTTCTGAAATCGCCTTGTTTGCTGTAGCATAGACTAGATTCGACCTGCTGAATCTAGCTTTTTTTGTATAACCTGAGCACTAATCCAGGCCATTTTTTTTTTAGAAGGTTCCCCTGCCCCTAGTGGCAGGAGTGTGCAGTTAGAACTTGTCTGATGAAGACTGGGACTCAGCTTTTAGCTTTTTTTTTAATTGGTTAATTTGTTTAAATCAGTTTGCTCATTTGCTACTGTTATATAAAAAAAAAAAAATATATATGCTTTTGCATTGCCACCTTGCTGGGGTTAAAATTTCCACCCATAAAGTCTGCTCTTCAAATTTTCCCCTTAGAACTAGCCATTTTTAGTTTTAGCACTCAAATCTGTTTCTTTTAGCTCAGCACTTGTTGTTCATTGTAAGCACTAAATAAGCTACAAATTACTACAGCACTCAACTTTCCTCACTTGTCTAGAGGAACACAGTTTTAGTACTTAATAAATAAGCACCTATCCAGGCATGTCAAAGGATCAGCCCCCGGGTTTTCTCCTGTCTACCTGTTGAATCTGGGCATCTTGGGGCAATGCAGCAATTGCCTCATGTACACAGACAACCTCTCCTCCTACCCCCCAACACTACAACCTTGAGAGATTTATATAGCCAAACGGGAAGCAAAGCTCTTTCACCCAAGACTGGACTAGACAGTCAAGAGGAGAAGGTAAACACTTGCACCATCCCACACTCATCACATAGGCCCTAAAAATACATCACCAAAACACAAAATAAAAAACAACACACATCTACATTCATGGAGGCTCTCAAAAAAATCTGCCCAAGCAACAGAGACCTCCAAAGCAGAAATGCAAGTAACCTCCACACCAAAACACATAGCCCAAAAAATCATTGTGCCACTCAACCCAATGGGATAACAATGTACCCCACTCTAGTCATAGGTGACTCTATAGTCAGGCACATTGATGTTCCACTTACCAGGCTAAAGAGGAGAAAGTTACTGTCAGCTGCATGTCTGGTGCCAGGATCTATCACATAAAGCACTCAGGTCACTCCACAAAAGTAAATCAATGACTCTAATCATTATCCATGGTATCGAATGACCTGAGATGATAACCTAAACTACATGAAAAGAACATGGAGGAATAATCCGATTTCAGGTATGACCTAACCCTGAGAAGCATCCTGCCATCACCCAAAAGTCTACAATCCACAAGGATAAATGACCGACTTCAACAATTAGCTAAACTTTGGTGTCATTCTAAGGGGATTGATATCTATCTGCCTGGGATGACATGATCAACATGGAGTCTCCTGATCTTTGCTAGAGATGAAAACACCCTGTCATCCAGCAGGATTCAGGATAATGATAAGAGCTCTTATCCACACCCTATGAAATACCTTTTGAGCAAAGGTTCAAATGACAAATTCAACACTGTAACGGGTACAAAACAAAGCAAAATCTGAGAGGGTAATGCTACTCAATGCTAAGAAGTCTAAACCTCAAAATGCGCTCGCGAGGGCCTGCCAAAATGGAGAACAGCCAGGAGGATCTGTGCGTGACAGAGACCTCAGTTCAAGGCTGCAAAGGCACCCCTGCATTACCGGGCTATAATTCATTACATCACCTTTCGGCCATCTAATCTGGACTGGAAACACTAAAGGTGTGAAGTGTCCATATTCATTAATGATATCCACACCTCAGGCCAGTTGCTCAGCATATCGTCTGAGATTATCCAAGTCACAGCTAACTCTGGGCAGACCACAATCAAATTGTAGCTTGCAGCAGATCTCCTGAGCTCAGGGTCCCTCCTCATTTCTTGATACAGTGGAAAATATTAGGTGCAACCCAGCACCTAATAATGGAGTGTTTCAACTACCCCACCATTAACTGGGAAAACTTCTCATGCAACTCTTTTGCTCAATGTTTTGTGGAATTCATAAATTCCAGTACCTTGGATCAGCAGCAACTTATCCGCTCTCACCCAGAGTTAGCAGTATCCTAGACCTGGTCATTGCCAACATGGGTGACCAGTGTTCAGCACCAGAGGTTAATTCACCGTTGGTCAGATCCGACCACAAGCTAATCACCCTAGACATCCCACATCCTGCCCCACCCCCATTAGAAACCCGCGGTAAAAAAATTTCTCCAAAGGCAGCTATAATAGCTATAGCAAGACAGAAGTGACAAAATTCTGATTCCATGCAGATGGACAGTAGAGGTATGACTGCTGAATCCTACACAAATGCACTTTATAAGAACACAGAGTGTGGATCATGCCTATCCCTAACAGAACTAAGATGCTGTCCTTCAAAAGGGAAGCCAATCTGGTGGTCCCCTGTCATAAACAAACTCTACAACAGAAGAAAGAAACTGTTGCAAAAAATAGTAAAATCTCATGATTGGTAGAACTCCTGATAGCCTCGGTAGAAGCTGAGATTCCTCATAAAATCCTCCAGCTAGTTGAAAACAAAATTGTCACTGATTCTAAGGAGCAAGCCTAGAAAGCATTCCTAAAGCTATGTCAAGAATCTCAGTGGAAACACTCAGATCTACTTTTGAGTTACAGCTGTGGCACTAAATATACAAGAACCAACTGATGTACTTAACATCCTGTGGAGAAATGGGTTCAGTACTAACTTTACCTCTCACCCCAAAGGTCCACATCTCTATGCAGAAGAGATGCAAAGAGTTCCTGTAATCATGGCTGCTGGGTAAAAGCCAAGACTCTCCAAGCCAAGACACAGCATCATGGGATCTGACAGCATCCCAGGCTGCGTTCTGCACGAACTACAGAATGAACTGGCACCCCTGCACAAGTACCATGTTCAATCATAGCCTCACCTCAGGATTTGTGCCCACTGAATGGTGCACTGCAGTAGTTATCCCACTCCCACAAAGGGAGCAACCATGGACCACAGGAACTACCACCTCATCTGGCCTGGCCAGGCCTGGTCTGCCAAGGCCATGGAATGTATCATCATGGAACTTATAAACAAAGACATTGGTAATCTCCAAACTCTGGACCCCCACCCAGTTGGGTTTTGTAAAATGCAGATCATGTCTCCCCTAAACCTGATGAACTGCTGAAGCAGTCCACCAAACCCGTAGATGAGGTAAGGTGGTTCACACAGCCTATCTAGATCTATGTGCTTTTGACACCATCTCCCTCTGGAATTATAGATAAACTCACTAAACAGGGGTATAAATCCACAAGGTCACAAGATGGGTTGCCCTTCGGCTCACTGACAGAACCCACACTGTGAAAGTAGCAGACTCTAAATCCAGACTTCAGACCAGTGACAAATTAGGTACCACAGGGTTCAGTCCTGGTCTTCTCCTGTTTGAGTATCTACTTCTCTGAAATTACAGGCTAACCTAGAAAGGTCTTTGGCTATAAAGAAGTTCACAGATGACAACAAACTAGGAGCCATGTCAGAAACTCTACTTGATGTGGACATCTACCAAAGGAACCTCACTGAGGCAGATACCTGATATCAACCATGGCCTCAAGCTCAATGCCAAAAAGTGCATTTCATCCTTTGGTAAAAACTCTGCACCCCATGCACTACCACATGGAGTGGTAGTCTGCTTAACACCAAAAAGTGTGAGTAAAGAGACCTTGGGACGCAGGTGGACGGTAGTCTGTCCTTTGATAATCACATTGCCACAGTAGTCAAGGAAATCCCTTCTATGTAGCACAACTCTTCACAAAGCTTCTCATCCAGGAAAAAAGTCATTGTTCCCTCCTACTGGAGTCAGTCATTACACCCATTATGGAGTACAATGCCCCTTTTGGTATGTATCTCACAATGCACATCTGCAACAACTGGAAGGCCTCAGAATGCCTCACTAAAGAGGGATTACTGGCCTCAAACAGTTGCCCTATGCAGACAACCTCAAAGACTCCAGCTTCTCAGTGAATGCTCAGGAAGTGATCTCTTACTCCTAACATATAAAGCTATGTCAGGAAAGCCCAGGCTGTGGACATGCTCATAAAATAAATACCAATCCCTCGAACTCGCACTCTAGGGAACTAAACCTTGTCACCACATTGTACAGAACATGCTGGAGGTATAGATTCCCTTTCCCAGAGACTTCCCATACTCTGGAACAAACTGCCTATCTGTATCAGACAAAGCTCCTCATTAGCAGCACTCTTCAGAAAAATCTTGATGATTGGATGGGAAATAGAAATTCACTCTGGGGATCACTTCATGTGGCTCTGCTAGAGCAGCAGCACAGGAAAATAGTACCTGTAGGTGGCAAAGACATGGTACACCTTTTTTGGTTAGTATATGGACCTAGGGCCAATATCCTGAAATGCCTACTATGAACCTATATGTATTCCCTGGATTCCAACATGTTCTTGTTTCACTTAAATGTAGAGAGAAAGCAAATTCATGCATTTGCAACTGACTAGAAGAACTCCTCATAGGAGAATACCAGACTAAAGGTCAGAGCAGCACAGAAGCCTTACCCATTTATGCCTAGTTTTCTTAATTATCAGTGCCCAAAGGACTGGAATGACACTGAAGTATATCCCTGTGCCTATAACAGCATCACCACAAGCTACTGTTGTCCATAAAGGCCACAGGTGACAAGCAGGGTGAATTTATGATTTCTCATCCATGGGGTCCAAATATCATTTGAATAGGCTTAGAAAAGCTCTGTTTACATAAATGGAGGTGTTCCAGAAAGGTGTAATCTATAGAGCCTACACCTGTTCCTCTAATCATATTTTGTTTATGTCACAGATATTCTTGTGCTGTTTGTTTTGTAGATGTGCTTGAATCTGTCAGAGGGCTGGATTGGAGAAGTACCTTGTGTTTTAGGCAAAGATTGGCCTTTGGTAGTCTATAGGAGACTGAGTACAGGACAAGAGAAACTTTTAAGGTAGTCCACATAGGACATATTATTTACACCTATATTATTTTAATGAGAAAATCTCTGTGGCCACTGTAGTTGTTGCAAATGCCTGTGCCTAGGTGTGGTCTAATGAGGGCTGAGCATAGTGGGACTATGATCTCATAGATCTGGATGCCATGCATAACTGCTGACTCACCACATAGAATGCAATGATGATGGATGCATGATGATCCAAAGTTGGAGTTACTGTCAACCTGAGTTCTCAAGTCCCCTTACCACTGGGTTTACTCTTGGGAGAGTGTTTAAAAAAATGTTGTAATTGCAGGAGTCATACTTCCTAAAAGCTTATAAATATGTTCTTCTTTTGCATTTAGTTTTATATTATGGTTCTGGTACAAGTTACTTGGCTCTCAGAACTTCCTCAGAGACTCTACATCTTTGGAGGAATTGATCATTGGCCCCAGCTTGCAGTCATCAACAAAATCTGGTTGAGGTAAGACTCTTTTATATTTGATCTGACTTCAGAGAATTACATTCCAAACAGGAGAATTACTTGATTCTGAGCCCTGTGGAACACCACTAGCAACGAACCTATTGGTGGGGGTGGATTCCCCTCAAACTTCATGTGTCCTATCCATGAGCCATTTGGCTATTCATGGGTTACATAGGAGTTTATGTCTAAATCTGTGAGTTTGTCTATAATATCCAAGTGAAGTATTGTGTGAAATGCCTTTTAGGGCTGAGGTAGAAATTGCACTACTAGATGAGTGGCAGTTCTTGCATGGCACAGAAGTGGCCTTATCACTTCACTTATCCTTATCAGCAGAAACCAAGAAATGAGTGTCTGAGGGGAATTCAGTTAAGTAGATTGATTTTTAGAGTTGAGGGGTGATGCTGTAAGCCTGGTCTTGTGAGCAATTTCATGCTTATGAACTGCAAGCAAAACAAAAGACAGTTAATATAGTACAGCTCTTATGCAGAAAAATGTGTTGGCCCTTAAAGGGCCTTTGGGTGTGTTAGGAAGAGACTCTTGCTTGGCACTTGTATACTTGGTGACAGCTTTGGTGCCTCAGGACACAGCATGTTTAGCCAGCTCACCCAGGCAGCAAAAGCCGCTGCTATCTGAATCTCCATGAACTGATTGTGGGGTGTTTTGCTGTAGTGAGCTAGGCAGAGAAGCTTCTGTCCTGCAATCCGTTCAAAAATATCATTCATAAAAAGAATTCATGATATTCATGGCTTTAGAAGATATCCCAGTATCAGGATGAACCTGCTTCAAAACCTTGTATAAATGAAATAGAATAGCTTTCTTCTGACTCCTGAGCTTCTTTCCATCTTTCTTGGCTGGTTTCTTCACAGCCTTCTTTGAACCCTTTTTTGGGGAAATGGGTTTTGCTGGTTCCTGGCATCTTTGATAGGATTTGTTTTAAATAATGTTGGAAGTTAATAAGAGCTGGAATATATGCATTATCAAAGTTCTCACAGGTATAGTAGAGTGTTACACATGAAACTAAAAAGTGAATGGGTCCAGTTTTAGAAATTTTATGCTATTATATCCATAGTAAATTTCTTTTCCTTGTGCGTATAAAGACTAGTCAGTATGGGTCTGTGGTTCCTTGGGTCTGTTGATGGTCCAATTTTTGTGTAGGCATTGACTGTTGCTGTCCTCCATTCACGGGGATGCAGCCTGTCTGGAGACTGTGGATGATCAGAAAGATTCTAGCCCGGACTGGACAGGTCATGTGTCAAATATTTAGAGCATCCTGCATATTTGGGTCTCATTGCTGTGCAGTGTTTAAGTCTGGAGAGGGGCAGTGAGACCTGTTCTTTAATGTGGTGGGGGATAAAATGGTAAGAGGGGTATTTTCGGACGGTTATAAGTCGTTTTTGGATCAAATGGACTCTGATGTTCTTGTGTCTTGTCAGTGTGACATGAGACAGAATGGTTGGGTTATCTGTTCTTTGTGTGGATGTTGGTGACTGCTGTATTGATGGCATGTTTCTGTCGGGTTCTCACTGTGCTGTGGGGTTTGAAGGTGTGTTTGGTCATGGCTAAGATGAATCTTGATGATCAATGTTTGTTTCAAGTGTATGTTCTATGGGCTTCAGATGAGTCATTTGAACAATGTTTGGAACCTAATGCATGCATTAATGAGTGAGCGGACATGTTCATGATTGTGGTTCATTCATGAATAGAGACAGGCAGACACTGGGTTCAATAGAGTCTGGGTCATGGTCAGTCATCTGAATGATGTGATTGAGGCAGGATTGAGTGACTAGAGACCAGATGTGATCGAGTGCAATGATTGGGATGTCTGCATTGAGTAAGTGGTCTCAGTCAGGATGGGATGGTGGGTCATGTTTGGGACATGTAACATGGCATTGGTCATGATTCAGGGGTGCCTTCTTGGTATAGAATGGGAATGGAGGCATGAATGGGACGGTCCTCTTCGGCATAGGATGGAAATGGTCTAAAGGGATGGTCATGCATGGAACTCATGGTGGTGGGATGGGTGAATGGAGTGGGAGTGGCATGGGCCAGGCAGGTGGGACTGGGGCTGAGGCATGATTGAGGTGGTGGGAATTCAAGAATAAGCTGCAAGGGTTTAGGATGAGGAGAAAGTAACAGTCAGCTGCCTCTCCAGAGTGCCAGGAAACACACATAACACCTCAGGACCCATAACAACAAAATTACAAATATGGCTCATGTCATTGTACATGTGTGTGAATGACCTGAGACATACCTCCTGAACTACTTGAAAGACATGCCTGGGAGTTCTCGGATTATGTAGCAGAGGCAGTTGCAGGCCCTAGCCTAGAGCAGAATCCTACCATCACCCAAGAATGCCACAATGCTCATGAAAATGATTAGTTCCAACAATTGGCTGAGATTTCTAGTGCCATTCTAAGGGATCATTAGCTATCTGCCTTGAATGACATAATTGGCAGACCTCAATGCTTTGCCAGGAGATGAGCATCTGTCACTTCCTGGAGCCGGATACTAGCAAAGAGCTCTTACCACCTCTATAGGTGCCTTTTTTAGGTGGTGTTCAAATTCAGAATTACCACTGCTTAACAGCTACAAGCAATGGCAATCCTGAGGATCATGCTGTAGTGCTAGAAGTCTAAATCTCAAAATGCACTCACTCAAAGCCTCCTTAAAATGGAGAACATCGACATTTTGCTGTAATGGCGACCTGGTTTAAGGCAACTGCAAAGCATCTCTGAACTACCAGACTATAACTCATTCCACACCTTTCGGCCCCAGAACTTGGACTGACTCAAAAAATTGAAGTAATTCCCACATCAACTATAAAAGGTACACACAGCTCCCAGACTAGTGAGATCCAACAACTCATCAAGAGATACTACAGGTACAGCTAACATTGGGTAAGACAGCGATTCAAGGTCTTAGCCTGCCTTAGGTCCCCAACCATGTCCCTGACCCACATTCCAGAGTTCAAAGCACCCTGGAGAATATTAAGGTCCAACCTAACACTCTCATGCTGGTGGCTTCAGCCTACCCCTCCATTAACTGAAAACTACTCATGTGGCAATTGCACTTGGCGTTTCGCAGATTCGTGTGATTTCCAATGCCTGGACCAGCTTCGTTCTTACCCCCACTAAGATAGCAACATCCTCGACCTGGTCGTACTAACATGGGAATGACAATTGTTCCTACACCAATAGTCCAACTCCTCCATGGTTAGATCGACCACAAACTAATGACCAAATCCACATACATCTCACCACAAAGTGACAATCATGAAAAACTTTTTCCAAAGCTAACTTTTGAGCTCTAAAACAAAGAGTGGGTAACTTCACGGCACCCATGCAAATGAAGAATAGTTGCATGACCACCAAATCATGCACCAATGCACTGTGCAAACACATACACAGGCCATGGATCTGCCACCAATGGGAGACCAAGGAGGCTGGCTCTCCTGCAAAGCCAGAGCCAATCTGGTCCTGCCATGAAACAGAGCTCACCACAACAGATGAAGGGGAAGCTGATACGAGATAGGGTGTAGTCCCAAGATTGGAAAACTCCCTTATCAGCCTCAAAAGAAAAGTTGAGAACCCTCACATCAAAATCCTCTAAAACTAGCTATTAAAATGGACTGGCGGCGGATGAGTAAAGAGACGGCCACCTAAGGCCTTCTATGGTTTTGGCAGAATCTCCCGGCATGCAGATTTGTTTCTGAGCTGCTGATGGGTACCTCCTACCATGAGCCAACAGATGTGCCAATATGCTGGCGAATTGGATTCAGTAGCTTTTGCCTCTCAAAAGGACCTATCACATTAACAGGGTGCTTGGGCGCAGTGTGCTGCTGCTGAGTTAAAATTACAGTTGTGTACATACCATAAATCTTAGATGTTGCAGTGTATTCCTGTTGCAGTCATCACATTTGGAGTTATCCTGCCAGGAAGTAGCAGCCCTCAGTCGTAAATACAGAGACTTAGTATTTCTGCATTGGTTTGCTGTCTTGAGGACTGGCGTCAGGTCATCAGTGGTATAAAATAAGGCAGTTGAAACCATTACATCAGTTTTCTTGCCCTAACCTGTCAGGAGCCCCAAATGGAGGCAAGGTTCTGGTGGAAAGAACCCCACCAGTGGAGAGAATAAATGCCAAGATGTCCCTTGCAAGGAAAGAGGAGAATAACAAGTTAGAATGGTAATTGGGAGAGAAGAGAGGGGGATGGAGGAGGAAACCAGGACTGCAATGGTAGATTTGCTCCGAACATCTACATTTTATAGTGCGTGTACACAACTGTACTATGTTCTTTGTGCTTCACTGTTGCAGATCATCTGAGTTGATTCCCAAAGCTGAGGAAAAGGTGGAGGCAGTCAAAGGAAACTAGGGAGCTGGCTAGAGATGCCCTACAAGACTGCAGAGCAAAATCCTGCCCTAGTTGGAAAGAAAGAGCAGAGTGATAATGCACCTAGTAAAAGTGTAGACAAGATGTCCCAGGTGGCAGCCTCCAAGAGGATGTTCCTGATGGGGATCCCTCTGAGAAGCTGCAGGGAAGTTGAGGCTGCTCTTAGTAGGTAGTAATCCTGTGACCTAACAGAAGGAGCTTTACATGCTGTTTGTAGCAGGAAATGGATGCAGTGCAATACTATCCATTTGGAAATGGATTTTGTTTGGAGATGGCTTTATAGCCTACTTGCCCTATGCTTAAAGCTAACCAGCAATTGATTGGACTTCTGAAAAGTTTAGTCCTGTCTAAGATAGAATCTGAGCTATCTGTGCATCTAGAGAGGAAGAATCCTTTGCCTGTTCTGGGGATTAGAAAAAGGTGGACAAATGGATGGATTGGTTGAGAGCCACACTGGACACCGCATTGGGCATGAAGGATGGGTTAGTTCTGAGGGATGCCCTATCTGCATGGAAGATGATGAAGGTTCCACAGCCATGGTGCTTGCAGCTCAAGACTATTCTGGCTGAAGTGATGGCCAAGAAGAAATGTCTCCAGGAGAGAAATTTTAGCTCTGCAGAAGCGGCTGGTTCCCAAGGGAAGGGTTGGCTTTTTCGATACAAAGTTAAAGGTCCCAAGCTGGAGTTGGTGCCCTTCTGGGTGGCCTCAGTTTGCTAGCCCCCTCTTAGGAACTGTTTGATCAAAGTGTGTGAAAGGGGCTGCTCAGTGGAAAAATGAGCAGAAATGCCAGAGTGTGAATTTTTATGGGGGAGAGGGGTCGCTGTGTGGTAGGTCAGCTAAGTGTCAGGATGAGGAGGAGGGAGGCTGTGCATATTGTCCCTTGGCCTGGATCCAGGTCTAGAACCTTTCCATTTATCAGCATAAGTCTTTCTGGTGTAAGGACATCTGACATCATGGATGGCATCAGAACCTGTTTGCTGAGGTGAGATGACGTGGGATCGTAGGCGAAGAGGTATTGTATGCAGTTCGAGAAGGGTCTCAGGTAGCGACCTGAAAATCAGCAGAGAGTGGACCGGGGGCTGTGAAGTGCCTCACTGAGTACGGGAGGGAACTGACTGCTGGCTTAGCGTGGCGTGGATTTGGTAGGTTTGGACCTGTGCGGTCTGTCTCTGTCTTTATCTTTACATTTTCAGAAGATCTGCTGCAATGAATGGCTTGCGAAGCCATATGAATTTGAGGAGACTGTAAAGTGAAAATATCTGGCTACAATAAGGGCCCAATGATGGATGGTTCTGGCATTGAACAAAGCACAGAAGTGATGTGGGGGATGTTGTGGTCTGGGCTAAAACAAGAGTGGCCTTGGTAAGTTTTGTCCCACACACAATCACCATGTGGTGTAGTGGGCACCCACCCTGTCCCTCAGGCAGGGTGGCTACCTACACCTTTGCATGCATAACCTGGTCAGCTGGATGGTTAACAGCACATACAGCCATGGGACTACCACCTGTGTCCCTGGTTTGGTGGGGACAAACAGCATGCATTGCTTGGGCCTAGATGCAGCCTAGAGATATGGCTGCTCAGGGACCATAGCCTAGTAACAGGTATGGTACCAGGAACATCTTATATGTTCAGACTGCTGTTCTGTTTGTAATGTTGCACCATAGAGCTCAGGTTGTGACTCAAAGGGTCTCTCAGCCTCCCACTTGCAATTAACAAGTACACAAACAAACAGCTGAATACACTTGCCCAACGTTCCCTGGAATTCATTAATTCCAATGCCTTGGACCAACTTGTTCTTACCCCCACTAAAGATAGCAACATTCTCGACCTGGTCATTACCAACATGGGCGACCATTGTTCTACACCAATAGTCAACTCCTCCATGGTTAGATCCGACCACAAACTAACTGACCTTGGAAATCCACATACATCCCACCCCCCGCAAAGGTAACCAATCGTGAAAAACTTCTCCAAAGCTAACTTTGAGCTCCTGAAAACAGAAGTGGGTAACATCACGGCACCCATGCAAATGAAGAATAGTTGTATGACTGCCAAATCATACACCAATGCACTCTACAAACACATACACAAATGCATGGATCTCGCCATACCCAATAGAACCAAGACACTCTCCTCCAAAAAAAGCAAGCCAATCTGGTGGTCCACTGCCATAAACAAAGTCTACAACAGAATGAGGAAGCTGATACGGAATAAGGTGAAGTCCCAAGACTGGAAAAACTCCCTTATCAGCCTCAAGAAAAAGTTGAGAACCCTCATCAAATCCTCTAAAACTAGCTATCAAAACAGACTAGCAGCAGATAGTAAAGACAACCACAAGGCCTTCTATAGTTTTGTAAAGAATCTCCATGGCAATACCCAGATTTTCTCTGAGCTACTGCACAATGGTACCTCCTATAATGAGCCAACAGATATTGCCAATATACTGGCAGACAGATTCAATGCCAACTTTACCCCTCAAAAGGACCTATCACATTAAGAGGAGATTGCCAGGCACCCAGTATTACTGCTGCGCAGGTTAAAAATTACAGTTGTGTTCACTTACCATAAATGTAGATGTTCAAGTGTATTCACTGTTGCAGTCATCACATTTGGGTTATCCCTGCCAGGGTAGCCCTCGGTCGGCCCAGATACTAGAGACTTGGTATTTCTGTGTCGGTTGCTGTCGCATGAAGACTGATGTCAGGTCGTCAGTAGTAAAAGTAAGGCAGCCAATGCCATTACATCAGTTTTTCTTGCCCTAACCTGTCAGGAGCCTCCAAGTAGGAGGCCAGGTTCTCGTGGAAGAACCCCACCAGTGGAAAATAAATACCAATACATCCCTTGTAAGGAAAGGAGAACAAGTTAGAATGGTAATAAAAGGAGAAAGAGAAGAAAGGGGGATGGAGGGAGGGAAACCAGGACTGCAACAGTGAATACATTCTAACATCTTTATTTATGTAAGTGTACACAACTGTACTATGTTCTTCATGTTTCACTGTTGCAGTCATCACATTTGGGTTGATTCCTAAAGCTGAGGAAAAGGGTGGAGGTAGTCAAGGAAACTAGGGGCTGGCTAGGATGCTCTACAAGACTGCAGAGGCAAACCTTGCCCTGGATTTGGAGAAGAGAGGCAGGTGGTAATGCTTGATAAAAGTGTGAACAGATGTCCAGGCGGCAGCCTCCAGGATGTTCCTGGCAGTGACTACTCTGAGGAAAGCTGCAGAGGTGGAGGCTGCTCTGGTGGAGTGTGTCCTGACCCCCTTGGGGGGAGGCTTTACATGCTGTTTGTAGCAGAAATGGATGCAGTGTACTATCCATTTGGAAATGGTTTGTTTGGAGATGGCTTTACCTTCTGCCCCTGTAGCAAAGCTAACCAGCAACTGATCAGACTTTCTGAAGGATTTAGTCCTGTCTAAATAGAATCTGAGCTGTCTGTGCACATCTAGGGAGTGCAGAATCCTTTCCCCCTTGTTCTGGGGATTAGAAAAAAAGGTGGGCAAATGAATGGATTGGTTGAGAGCCACACTGGACACCACACTGGGCATGAAGGATGGGTTAGTTCTGAGGGATACCCTATCTGCATGGAAGATGATGAAGGGTTCCACAGCCATGAGTGCTTGCAGCTCGGAGACTATTCTGACTGAAGTGATGGCCAGAAGAAATACTGTCTTTCAGGAGAGAAATTTTAACTCTGCAGAAGCAGCTGGTTTCAAAGGGGGAAGGGTTAACTTTTTCAATACAAAGTTAAGGTCCCAAGCTGGTGTTGGTGCCCTTCTGGGTGGCTTCAGGTTGCTAGCCCCTCTTAGGAACTGTTTGATCAAAGGGTGTGAGAAAAGGGGCTGCTCAGTGGGGAAAAGAGCAGAAATAGCAGAGGTGTGAATTTTTATAGAGGAGAAACAGAGGTCACTGTGTAGTAGGTCAGCCAAGTAATCCAGGATGAGAGGGAGAGAGGGCTGTGCCATATTGGCTCCTTTAGCCTGGATCCAGGTGCAGAACCTTTTCCATTTATCAGCATAAGTCTTTCTGGTGTAAGGACATCTGACATCATGGATAACATCCAGAACCTGTTTACTGAGGTAGACATGACCGCAGGATCATTAGACGAAGAGGAGTTTTGCGGCATACCGGATTCCAAAAGGGTCTCGGTAGCGACCCGCGAATCAACAGAAACGGGCATCAGGGGCTGCGAAAGTGCCTCACTGAGTACCGGAGAACTGACTACTAGCTTAACGTAAGCGTCATTGGCAGGTTTGGACCTGTGCGGTCTGTCTCTGTCTTTATCTTTATGTTTTTTTCAGAAGATCTGCTGTCGAATGGCTTACCGAAGCCATATTGGAATTTGAGGACTGTAAGTGAAAATATCTGGCTACAATAAGGGCCTGACGATGGATAGTTCTGGCATTGAACAAAGCACAGAAGCGACAATGAGGGACATTGTGGTCTGGGCCTAAACAAGTGTCGCAGTAAGTTTGTCCCACACAATCACCATGTGGTGTGATGGGCACCCTGTCCACATCAGGCAGGGTAGCTACCTATACCTTTGCATGCATAACCTGGTCAGCTGGATGGTTAACAGCACATACAGCCAGGGGATACCACCTGTGTGCCTGTTGGACGGGGACATCAGCTGCTGCCTTGCATGCACATGGGCTTAGATGTGGCCTAGAGATATGGCTGCTCAGGGACCATAGCCTAGTAACCAGGTATGGTACCAGGAACATCTTATATGTTCAGACTGCTGTTTCTGTTTATGTCTTGCACCATGGAGCTCAGGTTGTGACTCAAAAGGGTCTCTCAACCTCCCACTTGCAATTAACAAGTACACAAACAAACAGCTGAATAAAGAAATAAGGGGAAAAACATTAAATGATTTCAAACAGAGATTAACTTTAATTCCTGGTACCTTGGAGAGTATAGTGCACATCTATTTGTTGTTTTTATTACATACTGAAACAAACAAATGGTTGTTAACAGATACCTAGTTATGTGTGTATATAGTTGGTAGTCTTACAGTACATAAATCACAGTAGGGGGTATTCAGACAGGAAAAATAGCACGCTGTGCAAAGCTAAACTATGCAGTCAGTGTTGATGTGCAGGGCATGTGCAATTCAGAGGTATCTGTAGCACAATCATGGTAGTATAAAAATTGGTGTGGTCAGTAGTTTATATTAATGACCATATAATGACATTCAAATGAGAGTGCTTATAGAAATACATTCATCAATTAACTGATGTTTTTGCCTGCATATATATTCTATATGCAGCATGTACATTTGTAAGATACCTGGTAATTGTATATTCGTTTGATAAGTTTAATCGGTATATAGTAGGCATGGAGTTCAAAAAAACATTAATAAACATAACCAGCTAAGCCCAAGCACTGTTGAGTGAGCTAAGCTCCATGGTTAAGAAGCACCATGCTATATATCCCAGAGAGGATTTATGATTTCCAGGCTATTCATTCAGAATATTACTGAATACAGGCCATGTCTAGTATTGCTTGACATGCACAGGAAGTTTTATTCAGTAAGTATAGGATTCCTTGTGATAGAAATCTGTTGTGCCAGCCATTTTCCATTTCTGTCTATAAAAGATTACAGTCTTTGTTGTTGGTGTTCATGGCGGTGTGCATGTTGCATAGCTGTTAGAGGTCAAGCAGGGTCGAATGGGCCATGTACCATATGGATGGACAGCAGTCTGTCTGCTGAAGAACGGCATACAGAGCAAGAATTGCACATTTCAAAAATACCATATGAACCCTTGATAGAAGTATCACCATGAACAGTAGGCAACATTAAGGGTTGTGGAAGAGTGTACAACTTAGCAAACTTTGTGGCCTCAGTGAAAATATAATTTGGGCTTTAACTAAAATTTTACGTTATGCCTTTGATACCACAATACATCGCAGGTAATGTCAGCATGTTCCAGGAGGTGATATACAAGACAGGTATTTCCATTCACATGGAAGAGCAAGAACAAGGTTCCAGGTGATCAAACATGCAGGAATCTCCAGTCAACAAAGCATTGTTGAAAGGTATGATATATGTCTTACAGGTAATACCCAGTTTCTGCAAATAAGAAACAACAATGTTAGGTGTGGCAAAAGAGGTTATTTTTCAGCTATCTTCTTAATTTCTTGATGTTCTCCCACGATGTCCTTGCCCACTGCACACGAGAAGCTGCCGCTAAGCTAAATGAGTGTGGAATATAACTGAGCGTGGGGTATATGTTTGGGGTATAAGCTTCATCACTCCACTGTTTTCTTGAATACAGCCCTCACCTGAAGATGGGTAAGCAGGATACCCTTCTCATGGCAGAAAACTGCTCCTTCTTAAGTGGCATTCTATGACGAAACTGTGTGAGTGGACTTCTTTGTTGTAGTCACAGTGTTTGGTAACATTGTACCCACTGCACTACATTCTATTCTGTGGCCCCCTGAGGTTGGAGCCAGCCACTGGTGCTTCACACCCTGATCAGTCATAAGTTGTTCCTATTTATCCTTAGAATATTCTTATTTTGACCAGCTAAATGCTCTACATAGGGCTGATAAACAACAAGCTATGAGAAGCAATCTGTTGTATTACTGATGACATGTATTTTGGAGTTTGTTCCATAAGGCTCACACCGCCTCCCCATGGCTTTGTACAGCCAGCTGATAGCTTGCCAGGTATAATGCTGCCTTCAACTTGTTTTATTTAGCCTCTAACAGTAGCAGAGTGTGTGCCCTCCTTTGTTTTACTGCCACACAACTGGACAACCTGGCACCTTCCTAGTGTCTCTAACTGCTGTAGTACCCTTCTGTAAGCCACCTAATTACCATTACTGTGGGTGTTAATTATCTGTTATTCTTGTACAGCAACTGTACTGTGAATGAATTTGTATCCACACTGGTAATGGTGCTGTTTCCAGTATGTGCACAGATACTGTGAATTAATTAGTACCCACACTGGTACTGGTGCTGTTTCTAGTACATCCACTGATCCTGTGAATGAATTTGTATCTGCACTGGTACTGCTGCTGTTTCCAGTGCCACTCTCTTGAATTGACCCCACTGTGAAAGCAACATAGTGTAGAATGTTCAAGTATTCTTCACCTCACCCTTTTTGTTGATTGCTCCCTGCCTGAACTATACATCTGTTTTCCGATTTTGAGTTGGGAGTGCCTTGTTTGCCTTCTGTTTGTATATCCAGGAATAACTCCAACTATGTAGCGGCAATTAATGTTTACATGTAATTACTCTTGGCCACCTGCTGCTGAGCTTGCTTTCTCCTAAGTACCTCTCCCGACCCAATTCTTAGGGATATGGCAACAGTTATCCTGAAAAAAAAATCCAGTGCAGTATGAGAGTGCGCCAACACTCAAGTAAGATTACGATCTCTAAAAACGTAGGTGACTGAAGGAAAGAATACTCTTGTTACTTGATAGGTTCATTGGTGGTTACTAGGATACTGACCCAAAGGTCTTTATAAGCCTTTCCGTATGTACCGATATAATACTAGAGAAACCCAATATAAAGGATCTAGCCTAAACTCAAAATCTTAGTTAACAATGGCTGCACATATCCAGGAGGATCATAGGTGAACTCCTGGCAAGGAATTTATGGTTTCCCATCCAGTCTACACATAAACAGATTCATAGAGGGGCTCTGTTTGATGTGAACTGGTTTTCTATTCATGAGGAGTGGCAACCTCAGAGGAATATCTGTCTCTCCAGCAGGTTCTATTTATGTCGCAGGCCAGGTAAAGGTCCCTGGAGCAAGTGACCCTTATCCCATTAGTCTTGCGGATATGCAGCATTTTGATTAGGTTTGGATCTGAGATTGCTCTATAGGCCAGGCACAAGTCTTCTCTAAGTAGTCTGTTTGCTACGGAGTACAGTGATGATGACTTGAGTCTGTCAATGTATGACATGTGATGGAGACCTTGTAATTTTCTTGGTTAGAAATCTCTGGGGTCTCTCAAGTTGCTGCAGGTGCCAGGTGAGGTACATACAAAGGGAGCATTGTACTCAGTTATTGGCCTGATGAGAGTCGAGCACAGGGGAGTTATGACCTGTTTTGCTCTTGAGGCAATGCCTTTGCTACTGAGGTGAGCAATGTAGAAGGCCTTCCTTACCACAGTAGACACATGGTGGTCAAAGATTAGGCTGCAGTCAGCTTGCATTCCCAATTCTATCAGTACTGAGTTGTTACTTAGGGTATTATTATCTATATGGTAGTCTGCATGGATATAATTTTTACCGAATGGGATGATAATGCATGTTTTAGCATTGAGTTTGAGTCCATGGCTTTGACACCAATCATTCATTTGTGTAAGTCCTTCTAAAAGTATATTGACATCTTCTGGGCACAAAATGGTTACACCTAATTTGCAGTCATCAGCAAAGTTAGACACGGGCCCTCAGTTTTGGCCTGAAGTTCTGAGAAGTACATTCTAAGCAACAGGGGGCACAGCACTGACCCCCACTGCTGACAGCTCTGCTGGTCGAGGTAAAGTCCCCAATTTTGACTGAGTGTTATCTGAAAGTGAGATGGTTAGCAACCCACCTGACAACATAAAGGTTTATATTCAACTGGGAGAGTTCATCAGTGATGCCCTAATGTGGGAGTGTATTGAAGGCCTTTGCTAAGTCAAGGTAGGTTGTATGCACAGATTGGCCTTCATTTATGCCTCATCTTGGTGATGCTTTTGAAGAAGTCTACCAGGTTTAACAGGTATGACCTCTTTGACAAAAGCAAATGTGTCAGATTAAGGGTATGGAGGTCATCTATGTCCTTATTTATAGGGTTCATGATGATTTGTTCCATGGCCTTACAGATAAGGCTGGTTAAGCTTATGGATCTGTAGTTTCTGTAGTCTGAGCCACACTTTTAATATTGTCAAGTAGCATATGACGAATGGAAAAAAAACTGTTACTTGTAAAACTAGCAATAAAGGGTCAGTGACATGAATGTTGTAAGGAGCAGCTATACTGTCACCTTAGTCAAAATACCTCCTGCATGACAGTGAATGAGTGTCTGCATGTATATATATCCACGAACACACCACATGCACAGGTGTGTGTACATCTGTGTATATAAACAGAGACACAAACAAATTCAGAGACAGGTGTGTGTGTGTGTGTGTGTGTGTGTGTGTGTGTGTGTGTGTATTTTATTTAGCCTTTTTTATGGGTCTCCACTGAAATGGGCCTTTGGCTCAGTTTACTAACCTGGATAACAAATGTCAAATAAGAAAATAAATAAAAACACACACACGCATATATATATATATATATATATATATATATATATATATATATTGATATATTGATCTATAACAACATAAAGATATACAGCAAATCCATTTTAATCAACCAAAGCAATGCATATGATAAATACATAATGACATGGCATATGCATTTATTTCTTTAAATTATCTATTTCCATCTTGATAAGGGGGGTAAGTGGTCTCATCAACACAGCCATTTAAGTTGCAAAAAAGGCAAGTTTGAGAAAAGTTATGTGAATTCCAATATTATAGGTGAAGTATACCATTAAACAAGTAGGTGCGCTGCATACAAAGGTTTAATGACATGCACGCATTATTACATATCCAGACTACAAGTAGGTCGCTGCATACAAAGGTCTAATAAAATACGCACATTATTAAATATCCAGCATGATTCCGCGGTGGTACAGTGGTAGCGTTGTTACCTCACAGCAAGAGGTTCTCCCGTTCGATTCTCGGCTTGGCTCGGGAGTGCCTTCTGTGTGCAGTCTGCATGTCCTCTCCGCGGTTGGGTAGCGTTCGAAAGACATGCGTGCGTAAATGGGCGTGCCTTTGTTGAAGGTTGGGCATTGAGCTGGCACCTCTGCATTTCGTAAAAATCTACTGCCAATCATTAGCGGACCGGAGTTCCACTGTGGCGACCCCTTACCGGGAAAAAGCCAAAAGACAAACAACAACAATTAAATATCCAGCATATACAAATATGACTGACATTCAAGAATACCTTGAATTACAAGCTGGTCAGTAAGACATAGCAAAGGCTGTGGTTTTACAACCACATGAATATAAACTTAGATTACATATTTCATACATGCTTATGCACACAGATAGGGAAATAGAGAGACTACATTTACCTCAACTTTCAAATGGTAACCAGTGTAACTCTACTGCAGTCAAATATTCAGCAAAAGAGTGAAAGATCCAAACATTTCACCACCATGCAGGAAAGATAAAGAAAATAAATTCAGTGGAATGGAATCCATATTATACAGACGTTACTGTGTGTGTGATTCATGAAGGGTGTCACCTAATGGGAAAATACTTTTAGTACAGTAACAAGATTCAATTTCACAGTTGTCTGACATTTTTTTGTATTATAAGATTTTATTCTTCTAGAATCTTAGGATATTTGCAACTCAGTGGATTTGTTTCCAAGACGAAAATGTCCAAAGCAATGCTTCCTGTGAAATGTGGAGAAACTGTCTTATAAATATATGTCTGCATGAGTACATGCACTAATAAGCAACACTGTTGCAGAACATATGACAAATAATTACCAGTGAAGGGAAAAAAGCATGTAGCAACAAACATAAAACAAAAGCAAACAAAAGAAAATACAATTGCCTAAGTTGGGATAAGCTTTCCACTAAATTTTACAAAAAGCAAGCACATACTAAATATGTAATTTCACTGCTGCAAAGGCTGCAGGTCTGACTGAGTTTGACTAGATAGCATCTCAGGCTGATGCTAAACCAGTCATTCAACTAATAGTCTCTGGGTAGGGGGGGGGGGGGGGGGGAGTACAAAACAACAAACTGTAAATTCTAAGCAGTTCCTATAATAAACATCCAACAGTGTAGTTTGTGAAATCTAACCTGCAGTATTCACACAAGCTTGTCTGAAAATTCTGACTCTGTGTGAATATGTGACTTACACTTCACTAAAAGGCAAACAAAACAGTCTAGCAAGCAACTGATTTTAGAAACAAAATAATGCCCCTTTATAAGAATTGCATTACTGCTGTGCTTTCTAGAGTAGCAGCAGCAGTCTGGTCGTAAAATGTCTCAAAGGCTACTTTTCTGAATGGATAAAATGCACAGATTAGACCAATGAATGGCTCACATAGAAAGCTGTTGTCAGTAGAGCTGCAATTTGAGATGGAATGTGGCTAACTCCTTTGAAACTTCCTGCAGGCACACTTCCCCTACTCCCCTCAGCCACAGTTGAGCATGCTCAGAAAGGCAAACTTGAAAAGTAAACAAAGGCTGGATCAAAACAAAAAATCCCTGGGATTGTCCCTTTAAGTTGCTTTCTGCAAGGGAACCCCCATATTTCCCAATATGGAGGCTGCACCTACACACCCTACTGTTTATATATACTAACTCTGGGATCACTGTACCTATGACAAAAGGGAATACTGTTGATACACAGCAATCTAAAGTATGTATAAATACAGATTTTTGCACATTCAGTCTTGCTGTTCCAAGACTTGGACTTGCAAGTCTCAAGTTTTGTAATGGTTATTGACTGACCCATATGCTATGTCCTTTAATATTTCTTAATATGCCAGACAAGGGCTGAAGCCCATCATATATCGATGATTCATCTCTAACATCCACCTCCAAAAACTTCTCAGAGCTACACAACAGGCCTTTACCTCTATCAAATCATGGCTTATTAATGCACAACTTATGCTAAACCCCAAAAAACAAAACTTTTACTTTTCTCAACAAAATCACCTGACATGGACTTCAAAATCCTTGCTAAAGATGGCACAAAAATAGAACTAGTTAATACAGCCAAGCTACTAGGTATAACAATAGATAAACTCGCTTATGAACTTCATATCCTGAATGCAATAAAGAAAACCCATTTCAAACTAGGCAACTCCACTGATCGCCACAAGCTCTACATGGATAAATATAACAAAATAAAACTAGCCAGTACCTTACTCATCCCTTCTTTATGGCAGTGTCACTTTTACCAATCTTCATACAACCCTTCATAATAAACTACAATCCTGCTACAATAAAATTGCCAAATTCGCCTGCGAAAAACACACCGGTCTCATCACTGTCCAGCAATAACTAAACTAAAATGGCTAGAATTTTCCCACCATCTAAAATGCACCCAACTAACCTTAGCCCACAAACTAATTACTAAACCTAATGAATGTCCAGCCCTCAACACAATCCTACAAACTTACACCCCTAAAAGAAGACCTTCCTGTAAACTCTTGCTTATGGTAACAAAACCCAACAAAAGAGCTGGACGATGTCTTTTCTACCACACTATTGCCAAACTATGGAATAACCTACCATCTGAAACCTAACTGACCACCCAAAAACCTTTAAAATGGCTCTAAAAACACATTATCTAAACAATCCATCCTGCACCTGCCTCTGAAGCAAACCTCCTTAAAAAAAAGCACATCCCACAAAATACTGAGTTGGCATATCTTTGTAAAATCAAGTCTTCACAACTACTGGCAACCCACTATACAGTATACTATACTCCTTATAACCCACTATACAGTATACTATACTCCTTACATAAGAAAGTACTGTTTCAAAATCCATGCTTTTCTACTGTAGAATAATGTAAATTCCTGCAAACTGCATTTTGAAATATGTTTTCTTGCATCTTGTATAGAATAATGTAAATTCTGTAAATTGTACTTTTACATATGCTTACGTCTGTGTCTTTAAGATGTAATCCATTTTAATCTTTATCACTAAAATGCTTTGTGGAGCTTTTCTCCCCAGGTCTCCACTGAAAAGGGGTCTTGCACCCAGTGGACTTTCCCAGTCAACAAATGTTAATAAATAAATAAATATTTAGGATCCTATACAGATCATAGTAAACAATGAGAAAAGGGGTCTAACAGAGGAAGTGGATATGCTATGGAGACTCTGGGCACAAACATCCTAAGGTGTTTAGCAACTAGTCTGATAATGTAGAAAACGTGAATCATGGATATCACATGATGTTGGGATTAAACTGAGATAACAGAAAACTAATTCTCTTCTAGAATCAAGTATACCAAAAGTACCTAACAATACGTCTTCCAAAGATTCTCAACAGAAATAATTTAGTGTCCACCAGCTACAGCAACTATGAAACTCAGTAAAACATAACAGATCAGCACTGCAAAAAAGAATGGAAAACCTTAACAAATGGAGATGTACTGTCATTTATAGAGACTTGTAGAAGAAAAGATGTTTAGCTATTCAGAAAGGCTTTCAGAGGTCTTTGGATACAGATGGTATCATAGTGTTGAGTCAGCAATGGCAGGATACTGGGGTTAAGGCTGTATGATCCTAGGAAATGAAGCAAACCACGGGTCATGCAAAAGTTTATCCTCCAAATGTGGCCCTTGACTCCTGGGAAACTGTACAGAGAAGGTGGGGAAGCCAGAAGTGCTTGCTGAAGATGTGCGGAAATAGATGCAATGTTGCATGTATGTTTTGTACCTGTCCAAGAGCCCAAATATGATGATAGTAAGTTATAAATATCAAAAATAATAGGTTTGGGAAGTAAATAACTTTTACACGTGCAGCTTGTATTTTTAATTTCAAGTACAGAAAAGTCCTTTAGAGTACTGATCAAATAAGGATTACTTGCATCTCACATACAAGACAACCTCTAATCCATTACTGATGGATTAACTGCACATCAGCAATTCATACTGCATCAGTAACACTCTAAGGATCTAAACCTCTTCTGTAACATCAACAGAATGATTTGAAGGGACAGGTATACCTCATGGAGGATATTGCTGCTCCAGAACAGACTCCCCAGCCAAACAAAACAAAGATCATTCCTGTCCACATTCAAGCACAATTTAGATCTATGGATGTAATAACAGAAAATGTATCTGAGGACTGCCCCCTGTACTACTAATAGACACGGGCAGCTCCAAAATGCTTGATCACATACATGGGTCGACTCAAATTATCTATGGTATAATTCCAATTATTCTAATAAGTGGTAATATAATTATCAACCACGGGATAGGTAAAGCCAGTCTATAACCAAATGGGATAGGTTATTTTGAGCACAAAAAGGGAATTTGGCTAGGTTTAAAATGGCCTGCAAGGGCAGCTAGCCTAGCACTTACCTATGAACCTATTTCTATCATCACCATGAATACAACAGCAGAGGGATAAAAGCGCTCAACCACATCAATCCCAGCAGGAGAATATTGTACTATACGTATTGGGAAACTATTACTTTCACTAAAGGAAGAGGAGTATAAAAAAGCAGCTAAAAGGATTAGCTTGCAATTTGTAAATATTTTGATACATCACAGTGTATCTAGGGAATCTTGAGTACCGTGGCAGAGATGGTAACAGCTCATCTTTGGGTGTTTGTAACATTAAATTTGACAACATTTTGTGATGCTGAACCTCACTACAAATATTTACATAGTTCTGGTTGTTAAGGTATGTGGTTGTTGGGTTTTGATTGTTGGTATACAATCTTAATAAAAATATTCAGTATAAAAAAATATAACTTTTTTATATATTTGTTTCTAGCCTGGCATTCTGCAATACTCTCAAATACCAGTATTCTACTGGGTAAATGTGCAGAAAAAGGTTCTTCCAAGGAAAGGAAAAACATCCACTCTCCAATGACTGACTACCATCAGTCTACAGCAACACTTGGAGAGCTGGCAGTTTCCCATGTAGGTGAAGATGTTGATGTCCAGTACTGCAACTTGTCCATCAATTAGAATAACTCCTTTTTTCAAATGCTGCTCGTGATTGCTTGTCAGTGTCCTATTTAGGCTGTCTGCTATTTTGCTGAGTTCTGAGGGGGTATACACTGCCTGGAGTATTACAGCTGCCTGTTTTGCCAAATCAAAAGCCTGCATCACCAGTCCACAAAGGAGGCACAAATGAGTTTTGCCCTCCTTGTTTGTGTACCACATCAATCTGGAATTATTCATATGAAAAATCTTTGTCTCCACATTTGAAAACCCACGGACCAGGATGACTACGAATATCTCTTAAGCTGATGTGGAGTCTGATAATGGATCCACTTGTTCTTCTAGACCCTGAGGGATCTCCCAGGTAAAGTCTGAGACACTGGTTGTTAAGGTTTGACTATGCACTGTGGTGAGTCCCCTCCTTCATCCACACCTGCTTTATCACCAAACTCTCTTCTGATATACAACTATACTGGCAATGCTCTGCTCCCCCTGAGCTTTCAAGTATTACTGCATCCTTTTCATATGAAGTCTCATCAAATAGATCACTAATAAGTGGGCTCTGTAAAACTCCCATGCTGTAATGAAGACTGTCTGGCACTGCAGGAGGAAGATACTCTCCATGTAGACGACTACCTCTGGTGGAAGGTAAACATTGTGTACAGTATTTACAGTACATCCCAAGAAGACCTTTGTAGTATTAAGGGCTAGGAATCAACTTTAGCAAGTTGAGGTATAAGTACTGTAGGCAGTCTACAGTCATTCCTAGATGCTCCTGGATCTGCTGCTCTATCAGGGCCTGAATGAAACAACCTGACAAGAATAAATTTGTACCCTTTTGGCGTTCAAGTAGTTTACTGCTGGCGCCAGGCACTTGCTGAATATCCTTCAGCAGGAGACAGCCCAATGAGCAAAGAGGTAAACATGGCAGTCATCTGCACTGAACCTTAAATATTTCTGGTAGTCATCCTAGATGGGAATGTGGAGATATCCGTCCTTCAGGTCTATCACCACTAGTATGACCCTTGGCATGTAAAGAAAGAGAAGGGACTACTGGGGAAGTATTCTTAAGTTTGGTACATTTAAAAAAGAAACTGAGCCTTGTGTGGTCTAAAATCAAGAAATGGCTACAGTAAAAGCTGGATCCCTCTGCTATGGAAACTACTTATATGGCTTCTTGCAGCAAAGGTTGCTTGGAAAGAAGGGCTGCCAGCTCTAACTGATCCTGTGGGATAGGAGGCAATCCTGTGAAAGGTGGAGCAGTTCTGAGCTCTGTCATGTACTTGTGTCTTATTCCAGGAATACTGCCAAAAAGACATCTTTGAATACCTCAAAGACTGGGGTAACTCCTGTGAGCTTGGGGATACCTCCTGTCTCAAAAGGTCTAATTACCTTCTCTTTGTATCCAAACACTTCCTGCTTTTCACATTTAAAAATATTCTCTCATTAAGTTAAGAGTTATCCCAAAACACACATCCTCCAAGGGAGATCCAGACAATATTTACTCTTCGCCATTTAAATCATAGCTGAACACCGAAGGGAATTGTGTGGTGGTGGCTACGACTTCCTCAGATATTGACTCTGATTTCCTGGAAGAAGTAATATCCCACTTGAATTTATTGTACTTTTTGAAGGAAGGCAGTGAAGGGCCCTGTATGTCTGACTGCCACTGTGTGAACATTTCTTTGACCAATTTCTTAAAGTCCATTGGTATGCCGGAGTCTGTGAATAGAAAATATAGTTGTGTAAAATCTTACCATAACATTAGATGTCAGTATTCTTCACTGTAGGGATCTCCTGCCCAACATCCAGCCAGTATACCAAAGCCTTTAGATCTTGATGTGCTGTTATGTCACACGTATGGCTCCCTATTCAGGACACAGGGCATAAAGGTGACGTACAGACGCAGTTACCCAAAACTGAATTGCCCCAGTAGAGAACAGTCTCCATAGGACAAAAGAGGCCATGCACATCCAGGAGAAAATGCAGATGGAAAAGGGTCACCCTGGCCAGGAGGAAAAATCAAAACAAAGCCCAAAAGAAAAAAGGGGGATGCAGGGAGGGAGAGAATGAATACTGCAACAGTGAAGAGAAGGATATCTACTGTTATGGCAAGATTTTACAGAACTGTACTATGTTCTTCTATATCACTGTTGCAGTATTCTTCACCATAGGGAGAGTACAAAAGCTCAAGAAATGGCCTGGGAGATGGAAGGCTAGGGAAAGCCCTCAACAAACCCATGCAGAATGGCTCTAGCAAAACCTGCTCTGGTCTAGAAACCACATCCAATTTATGGAACCAAACACAAAAGCACATAGAAGGCACAAACAACACAGGAATAGAATGGATACAGGAACAGAAAACAGCAAATATCCAAAGAATTTATTTGTCCACAAGAACAGAGATTAAGCACGTTCGTATAAGTACTTCATCAGAATCACAACACTAAACACATCCAGCACTCGTAAATACCCCACCCTTAAAACCCTGAACCAATGAAAATAACAAATACATTAACCCATGCTATGACTGTTAAAAAAGTGATGGGAAATAGGACCCACCATACACTAGAGCCTCACAATGCATTTAAACATTTGGTGTTAATATAAATTAATAAATTTATATCAAAACTAATTCAAATGGATAGAATTCATAAAAATAATTTTCATAAAAATAAACAAAAAACATATATATATTAAAACAGGTTGATAGCCTAAGAAATATATGTGGAATCATGCCACATATGATTTCAACCTTAAAATGCTAGCTATAGAGGTGCTTCCATTCAAACCTGGGGGGGGGGGGGTAGCATTGAGCCTCAGTTGCCACACCTCAGCTCCTTAGTTTCTAACAGATCTTCCCAGGGCCCCCCCCTCCCGAGGTCCCTTTGTAAACGTTCCAAAACAAAGAAGCTGAAACTGTGCTCTTTATGCTCACTAATGTGCTTGGCCAATGCATTTTTTATATCCCCCTTCCTGATGTCCAATCCATGCTTATACATACACTCCTTGAACTTTCTCTTAGTTTTCCCCAAATAGAAACCTTCAAATTTAGAGCATCTGGCAACATGTATAACCCCCACCGAGTTACAATTACTGTGAATCCTTGAAAAAATGTTAAAATGATTCACTGTAACACAATCTCCTTCAAAGACCATTTTGCACTGGGCACAACTGCCACACCTATAAGTACCACATTTTTTGTTTGTAACCTCACTTTTCTGTCCTACACAATAAAAATGTCATCCAAAAATCAGAGATACAAATTCCAAGGTGTTCTCTCAAAATATGGGAATAAAATGCGTCTCTCCCATTGTAACAATACAATATTTGCGAAAATGGGGGGCACAAGAAGTCCCCATTGCTACCCCTTTTCTTTGTCCAGTGTTTGTCCAGTCTTTGTGTTTAGTGCTGTGATTCTGATGAAGAACTTGTACGAAAGCACTTAATCTCTGTTCTTGTGGACAAACAAATTCTTTGGATATTTACTACAGTTTTGCTGTTTTCTGTTCTTGGATCCATTCTGTTCCTGTGTGGTTTATGTCACATCCAATTTATAATGCTTAGTAAAGATATGCACTGGAGACCAGGCAGCAGCTTCAAGGATGGAATTGGGGTCCAAACCTTTGAAGAAAGCACCAGAACAAGCAACAGCCCTAGTGAAGGGAGCACTAACATAAGTAGACAGATATTTGCCATAAAAAGAATAAAAGGAAATGGCCTTAGATGTCCAGGAGGAGATGGCTTGCTTAGAAACAGCCAAATCCAATTTCTGTGATGAAAAGAAACAAAAAACTGGTCAGACTGATGAATGGCCTTACTTTTATCCAAATAATACCGGAGCTCTCTGTGCAAATCCAAGGTATGCAGGACCCTCTCACTAGCAGACTGAGAAGGAAAAAATAGAAGGGAGTTCTAATGCCTGATTCACAGAGGACAACTCATTAACCACCCCGGGCATAAAAGACGGATTAATACAAAGGGACACCCTGTCCATGTGAAAAAACAAAAAAGGAGGGACAGCCGTAAGGGCTGAAGCTCAGAAACTCTCACAGCAGAGGTAACAGCAAGCAATAACAACGAGACAGTCTTTCAGATACAATGCTGCAGAGAAGCTGAACCTGGAGGCTCAAATGGAGCCTGGGTCAAGTTTTCCAAAACAAAATTAAGGTCCCAAGGAGGAGGAATAAGTTTCCTTGGGGGCCTAAGATACAGGATGCCTTAAAGAAACTGTTTGACCTCAAAGCAAGAAGTCATAAGAGGATTCAAGGGCAGAGAGACAGAAATACCTGACAAATGGGCCTTTACAGAAGAATAGGCCAAGGCAGACTGGAACAACTCATATAAATAGTACAGAATCAAAGGGACTACCACTGGAAAAGGGTCCTGGTTATAAGCATGGCAACAGGCAGAAAATCTCTTCCATTTGGACATAACAGTTTCTGGTTGCAGGTTTTCCTATCCCCTGTAAAACCCTGAGCACACCTTCAGAAAACAGGCGCCAGAGGTGCCTGAACAGGATCAAAATCTTATCACCCACGGTGAGTTAAAAAGTGGACAAGTGAGGATGGATGAATGACCCCTTGTCCTGTGTGAGGAGGTCCTACCAGTGAGGTAACTTGTGGTGATTGCCCCTGGCCAGATGTATTAAGAGGGGGGGGGGGGAGCAGTGCTGTCTTGGCCAAAAGGGAGTCACTAAAGATTTTTGGGGAGTCCAGATGAATCTTCTGCAGGACTCTTGGGAGTAGGGGAAGGCAAGGCACAGGGAAACATCCCCTTCCAAGGAAAAGAAAGGGCATCCATCTTCCACACACCAGAGGTCATGGCATTCTGGAACAAAAATCAGGGAGCTGCCTGTTCAGAGGGGAGGCAAAAAAGATCTACCTGAGGAATATTCCACAAATAGACTATTTCCAGAACATGTCTCTGTGAAGCATCCATTCATGAGCCTATGTTTTGGACCTGTTCAAAGCACCTGCCACTAGATTGTGCTCTGAAGGAATATGCACTGCCTGAACAGTTAAATAACTGATGGCCAGATTCCAGTCCTGAAGAGCCAGCCTGCACAGAAGATAAGACTTTCTACACCCCTGCTTGTTGACATACATCACTATGGTGTTATCCGTATAAACCTTCAGAAGGCCTGGAGACAGCATGGGTTGAAAAGCCTATGGGGTCAGGATCAGGGTTCTCATCTTTTTCATGTTGATATGGTCTGGACCAAAGACCTTGAACATTTTGGTGACCAGAGGAAGCCCTCCACCCCATGTCCACATTGACTGTGAAAAGTTCCTGAATAGGAACTGGAGGCTAAAAAGGTGGCCTGGGTTGATAAGTTGCTGAATCCACTACTCAAAATCCCACTTCAGACAAGAAAGGAGAGAGACTCTGAAATACAGAGGGTGGCAATGCTCAAGCCAAACTAACTTGAGGTACCACTGATGCTTTTGCATGTGCAGTCAGGCAAGAGGGAGTACTGGAATAGAAAAAGCCATGAATTCCAGTACTTGAAATTCTCTGGTTAGAATAGCAGGCAGAGGAAGAAGAGACTGATAGAAAGCAGTCAAGGACAAAACTTTTGGAGTGGAAAACAGGTCAGCAGTGGCACTGTCTGAATCCTGCAACTTAGATACACATGATCCTGAGAGGAAATCAGGACAGACTTTAGAGAGTTGATGGTGAACCCCAGAATTTACAGGAGAGATGTGCTAAACTCCTGATCCTATAACAGGCAACTGGGAGAAGGCGTCTGAACCAACAGGTCATCTAGATAAGGACAAATTTGAACTCCTTGGAGCCTACAAAAGGTAATCACAGCTGCTTCGAGGCAGTAGAGAGGCCAACGGGCAAAGCACAGAACTGAAAATGAGAGAAGAAACAGAGAAACAAAAAACTTCCTGGAAAGAGGGTGAATAGGAATATGAAAGTAAGCATCCTTCAGATCCAAGAACACCAAAATACTTGGGATAATACAACAGGAAATGGTTTAAAGAGAAAGCATCTGAAAAGAAGGGACCTTGAGAAAGGTATTGAGCAAAGAGAGATCCAGAACAGGTTTTCAAGTGCCCTTCTTTCGAGGGGTCAGGAACATTGTGGAGTCAAATTCATTTCCTTTTTGTGAAGGTGAGACAGGTTGAATAGTTCCTTGGTCAACCAGGCACCCAAGGACCTCTGAGAAATGAGGAAATTGCTCCAGAGGAGGTTGGGAAATCCCTGAAAAAGAAGAGAGAGACTTCCACACCATGAAGTAACCCTGTTAGATGACTAGAACCCAAGAATCCCAGGTGATGTGATGCCAGTTTGGAAGTCAGAATGACAGCCAAAGGGACAAGTGAACTTGGCCGATGGGTAAAGGGGGAAAATGTCATAAAGAAGCAGCCTTGTCAGATAAAGGAGGCTTCTGAACCACAGAAGCCTGAGAGGACTTAGCAAGAGGAGCTTGCCTACGTTTTCTGCCTTCAGTGTTCTGACAAGGCTGCCTACGAACAAAAGCAGACCTAATACAATAGCTTCTCTGGAGAATACGGATAGGGGACACAAACATATGTCTAAGGTCCTGCAAAGCATTACCTTTTTCCTGAACAGACAAACAGATCAACAGCAGCAGCAGTCTGAAACAAATTATTATCCAAAGGAGCATCCAGTAACTTGACCTTAATGTCCACAGGTAATGACTTCAGGTGAAGCCAATAATAATGCCTGAAGTCAGACCCAAATGCAGCAGCTCTGGTAGATGCATCAGCAGCATCATAGTTACACTTGTAAAGTGATGAGTCACCTGAGCGGTAGAACCCAAAACAGAAAGAGCAGAAGATTTTGCTTCAGAATCAGGGAGGTCAGAAAGAGCCTGATAAGCCTGGGCAATCAAGGCAAAAATATCTGGTCATGTGGGTCTGGTAATTCATGGCCCAAATGGCCAAAGTAGAAGCGGTATAAACCTTCTTACCAATGCTCTCCGTTGCCCTGTTATCTTTATCTAAAGGCAGAAGCTTGGAAGAGGGCAAAAGTTTAGAAGGCTTGTTAGAGGAGACTTGACACCACAGCAGGGTCAGCAGGACGACGCAAATAAGAACTCACAATCCTTAGGAACCTTATAGAACCTATAAGGTTTCTTTGGAGCAAGAGGCTGAAATTCAGGAGCCTTTGAAGCAACTATAAAGGTGTCTAACAAAGCAGTGTGTTTAGGAACGCATGAATAATAATAGTCAAGCTACTATGGGAATCAGAATCATAAAATGACTAGCCATAGTCAGCTTTGAGAAGACACAATTAAAAGTTCTTTCTACCCTTTTTGAACACAATATGTACTGCTGACCTCCCAAAAGCAGCAGGGACATGCATGTTAATCCTGGTGCAAATTTCTGTCAACCACTCAAATCATCAAGGCTTATAGGTAGCTAACAGAGTGTTTTGTTTGGCACGTAGTGGTAACTTATTCCATAGACTGGGATGAATTTAGTAATCTTCTGAATTATTTTCTTAAAAAAGGGAGCACTACGTGTTGGACTAACGGAGTTCTGAATCATCTGAACTTACACTGCCCCAGTACACTCACACTAAGTAGTTCAGGAGAAGCTAGCATGCAGACAGACAGCAACTGCAGGCTTGCAGGAGCTGTTGTAGAGGATGAGAATGATCGTGGGGGGGGGGGGGGGGGGCAGATATGTTCTTCCACGACCAGCAAGCTGGTCCTCTACTCATCACCTGACATTTGCCAGGGAATGGAGGGTTTAAGGGGATTCAAATTTAACAGCTCCTAATGTTCTTCACACATGATTTGGTTGACATGTTCAGACATCTTTATAAGAAGCCTACTTGACTGGCTTCTGGGTTCCTGTATCTTCATGGTGCACCCTGGCTAAGCAGAGAACATATCCCCAAACTCAAGCAACACTGCTTGGATTTCTTAAACATGAGTATAAGGGATAACTGCTATCAGTTTTAGTTTGAGCCTCATGGAGATTTAGCACCAGATTCCCCCTCCAATTCCTCTTACAACCCACAATGGACACTAAATATTACAGCCTCTATATCAAAGGAGGGCACCAGTGCATGCATTGCAGTAGCACAGACACTCAAACACACAGACACACACAAAGACAAGCACACGTGCATATGCACATGCATGTGCACATACATGCACACAGCCACAACACTTGCTCACACTCAGAAAAACACTTGTTCATATGCTTAAATGTATATTCAAACACACACACACTGAACCATATCCATGCTCCTATACACATGCGTACACACGCCCTTATGGCTTCACTATAATTCCCTGTAGATACTACTAAAACTACAGGAGTGTATGGGTTAACACTATCAAAAGACACTGTTCAATTTTTTCTCCTACATTAAAAAAAAAAAAAACAAAAAACGTAAGTTTTACAGATCATCTCTTCAGAGTTAACTTCTTGCCTTAAAAGTTTTGAAAGTGTTGATCTTTTCTCAGCTGTACCATAACATTTCCAAAAAAACTTAAAGCAGTCTACATTATAATCAGAAACAGTTTTTCCTTGCAAACTTTTATGCAGACTGTACAGCTTTTGAACAATGAACAAATAAATCTTTAATCAGCAGAGTAAGCACAGAAATACATACATGTAGATCGCTATAAATATAAAATAGCACAAAATGGGTGCATCCCTATGCCTTTTCTTGGTAAAAATAGTAAAGAAAAGCTACAATTTGTAAAAATAATAAAGTCCTTACTTTGATAATATGTAAGGATCTAAATAGCTGTTTCGTATTAGTAAACTACCCCCACCTGCAGCTTGTGACAGGTAAGAAAGCAATCAATCATGTCTGAAAGTTATAAAAAAAAAAACTTCCAATATATATGAAAAAGAAAAATGTTTCTATAGAGTCCTAAAAAAAAGGTTCTAATAGAACTGCACACAAAAATGATGCATTTATATTGCTGATGACACCTGGTAATTTTCAAATACATATAAATGTTGCAGAAACAATATGGAGGTTTGTAAAACACAGATTTGCCATGTTTACAGGAAGGTTGTTGAACAGGATTTGGCATTCTTTCTAGATATTTTCCTTAAGACGGGTAATGTCTTGGGGAATTATGGAATGACTGAATACCTTCCTTACTGTAATGCACTCATTTGTTTCCCTTCTTTTGGAAAGGCTTCAAAAGGTCTGTAACACCAAAAACATCTGTAAAAAAAAAGGGCACCCAGAATTTAGACATAACATACTTAGGCAAATTTTCTGACAATCGAATGCATGTCACAGCTGCCCTTTTATTTGCATCCTCCTTATCAGATGCATATTTTGCCTGAAAGGCTGCAGATTCAAAATTTCCAATCACTGTGACTAAGCACCCATTTCTTTGTGATCTATCATATTTTTGCATCTGTGACAAAAAAAGTACTCTAGTAAAATAATACATTAGCTAGATAGTAATTGACCTTAAATGCTACACTGTTATAAGCTTTCTTACCACAGCTATCCAACAATCTTCTCACTCTTTTAATAGCTGGAGTTCCCAGAAGTACACAGGATGTGCTAAGACCATCAGGTGAAGCAGGAACAGGAAAATGTCAGGGTCAGGTATCTTTAGCAGAGAAGATTTTCCTCAACATGTTTATACAAAGGATCACCAGACCTATACACAGCTGGCAGAGAGTCAGGATGTAGAGACTTTCTTCCATAAATCCTGAAAGGTTTTAAACAATGAACTCTCCCCTAAAGAGACTCTAAAAAAACACCCTCCCCACGGTAGAGTGGCATTCGAAAGACATGTGTAAATGGGCGTGTCTTCGTTGAAGGTTGGGCATCAAGCTGATACCGTGGCACCATAAAAATCTACTGACAATCATTAGCGGACCGGAGTTCCGCTGTGGTGACCCCTAACTGGGAAAACCCAAAAGAAGAACATTAAATTATCATTGTGACACAAGCAAACATATTTATATACAAGTAATCAAAACTACATTAACAAGTTCACATTTACAAATTATAATTCACATCTACTGTTACGCAAAGTTACATAAATTATTAATTTCCTGCCTTCTCTTAAACTTCATTCTTCCTCCAAAACATTTTACTGCATGTAATGTTCCCACAAATTCCATTTTTCTCTATGCATTTTATTCCTACCCTTTTCTAAAGCTCTCACTTCTTGTTCTTTTATGTTACAATATTCACTACTTCAATTATAGATTTCGATTTTCTAGTAATTGCTTTTTTTTAGCATCCACCAAAATTAAACTTAACAAAGCCTTACTATGTCTAGGCAATTCAAATCTTGTATCCCAGCATAATTTGCTTGCCCAGTATTCTTGTAAGAGTACTCTGTACAGAATTTTTAGTCTGTCAACTCATTACACTACATAAACATATGTTCCCAGTTACCTCTTTTTTTCCCCCATTACATGTCCAACATTTCCCATCTATTTCAGGAAAAATTCTTTGGCGTCTGCTTGAGGTACAAACGTATCTATGCAAACACTTCTGGCAAAAATCTTTAATCTGCACGATTTTGTTGCACATATGGAAGCCATAAATATGTCCTCCCATTGCTTCTTAGTGAGTTACAAATCTCTCTTCCCAACCTTTTCTGACCTGTTCTGATTGATTCCTATAGTTATCATACAATATTTTATATATCCTACTAATAATCCCTTATTTAGCAGCAGCTTCTGTTCTAGATTCAATTAAAAACTCAACCAGTGAAGGTATTTCATTTAGGATTCCTTTATCCTTTTCTCTTTGTCAATACTCTGATATCAGTCCCTGATGAGGAAGGCAATCACTAGTCTGCAATCCAAATGTGTTCTTTGCCTCTTTCCATTCTATTACCTTTCCCCTCTCTAGTTATTTGTTCCCAATACCTTGTTTCCTTTGGCACCTTCCTCCAGTAAATTCCAGCCCCCTCTAGTCTATTCTCTGTACCCTAATTGCAGTCATGCCTATTGGCAGAATCTCCTTTTTCCATCCCTGCAATGGTTTAGTTCTTAACATACTCTCTTCAACTTTATGAATATAATATTCTGTATGAGGATCTGCATCCAAAATCCCACTCATTTCATATTTCTTGAATGACCCTCTTGCTTCATCATCATCCCTTTCCACTATGAATTATAGCGGTCTGCTTGTGTTATGTAGAAGAGCCTCTAACTAATGACTCTTGTACCTTTATCACATGGAACAGTCTCATGGAGACAAAATATCTATTACAAGCCAGTTATAAGAACACAAGCAAAGGCATCCAGATAGGAAAAATTTTACAATACAAAAAAATACGAAACCAAGAGCAAATGCAAAAAAGAGAATTAGCAATGGAGAAGTTAAAGAAATAGAAACCGTGGTTATGGATTACCTGTTAAGTGAAGGATTTAGTGTAGAAAATCCAATTCTGATAACATCTCAGCAGGATAGAGCAATGGATCCCCAAATTAAGGGGAAACCAGTGGGGTGGGAAACATCTCATCAGTTTCCATATGAAGATACTTTGGAGCCTTCCATAGGAAACCAGTACAAAAGTTCATTTGTAGCTGCACAGCAAGGGAAGGAATAGGAAACTGTGGCAACTCTGACGCAGTCAATGTTGTGGAGTGATAAGCCAAGCGAGTTCCCATATGAAAGAGCAACAGATGACACAGGATGAAACTGAAGAGAATGTGGAACAGGAAGACGCTCTAGAAATTTCTCTGAATGCGCACAGGAAATGGACAACAAAGAATGTGCCCTCAGTTTAGAAGAAAATTACCTAAGAGAAGAGTTGCTTGACTTAATAGAGATGGACAGACATATTAACATCAATGAAAGTGAGACTACAAAAAATCAATAAAACCCAAAAAGTTAAAAGTTTGATAAAACAAATGGGCACAGTAATTAGAACTGTTCATAGAAATTCATGTGATATAACAGAAGTAAATAAGATTATATTACAATACTGTATATTACTCTGCAGCTAAATTAATAACAGATAAAGTCTTGCCACACAAACAGGGCAGTAAGCGAAAGGAATGGGAGAAATCAAATGCCATCATGGAAGTTATCAAACAGAGAAAACTACAAAACAATTAAGACAAGAACAGTATAGAATAGGGAACAGATCAACAAAAATAATCAGAAAGACAGATGTGATAAATGCAATGGCCAGTATCAATACAGATCAGGATCTATCATGCACTGTTGCAAATAATAAACTAAAAATATTAGCACAGGCAGAAAATCGTAGAAGACATGCAGATAAATATAAAGCAAAAGTACAAAATAAGCAATTTATACCCAAAAAAGCTTTATAGAGAACTGGGAAATGAGGCAAAAGGAACTGAAAAACCAACAAAAAAGTAACAGATACATTTTGGAGAAATATTTAAGAAAATCCTGTGGAACATAACAAAGATGCTGAATGGATAGAAGTAAAAGAAAGATAAGAAGTTCAAATGTACAGGACATGAAATGGGATGAAGTAACGGCCATAAAGATTGAAACAAATTTAAGAAAAGCTAATTGGAAAACCCCAGGACCATATGCAGAATCTAACTTCTGACTATTTGCACCTTAAACAGATACCAACCTGGTTAACAATAGGAAAAACAATACTCCCCATTTAAGAGCGAACCTGCAAGCTTTCCTAAAAACTATAGACCAATAACTTGCCTTCAAACAAAGTACAAACTATACACTGGAATTTATGCCAACAGTTTATAGCCATTTAGAAGAAAACTCAATCATGGCAACAGAACAAAAAGGTAACCAAAGACATTCATATGGAACAAAGGATCATTTGTTGTTAAAGTCATAATGGCAACTGTTATCCCCCTCCACAACAGTGGCTCGGCAACACAGCCGAGTAACTACAGACCTATAAGTTTAACCAGCCTCACCTGTAAGGCAATGGAACGAATCATCATGGATCTCATAAATAAGGATATAGGTGACCTCCAAACCCTAGATCCATCCCCAGTTCGGTTTTGTCAAGGGTAGGACATGTCTGCTAAACCTGGTGGACTTCTTTGAGAATCTGACCAGAGCCATAGATGAAGGCAAAGCTGTGTACATATCCAATCTTGACTTGGCCAAGGCCTTTGACACAATCTCACATTCGGGCATCACTGACAAATTAACTCAGTTGAATATCAGCTCCTGTGTTGTCACAGGTGGGTTGCAAACTGGCTCACAGATCGACAACACCCAGTTAAAGTGCGAGACTTTACCGTTACCAGACCTGTCACCAGTGGGGTCCCACAAGGGTCAGTGCTGGGCCCCCTCTTGTTTGGCATATACCTCTCTGACATCCAGGCCAAAACAGAGGGGCTGTGGTGAACCAAGTTGTGGATGACTGCAAATTAGGTGCTATTACTGAATCCCCTAGCGATGTCAGTGTTCTTCAAAAGGGGCTTACACAGACCAGTGATTGGTGCTAAAGTCATGGTCTTAAACTAAATGCTAAAAAATGCATCATCATTCCCTTTGGTAAAAACAATGTCTCTGCTGATTATAAAATAAACAATAACACCCTAAGTACCAATTCTGTAGTGAGAGACCCAGGAACACGAGTTGATTTGACCTCAGCGTTAACCACCATGTGTCTACTGTTGTGAGGAAGGCTTTCTACATTGCTTACCTGATTAGCAAAGCTATCACCTGAAGAACAATAGAGGTTATAACTCCCCTGTACTCATCTTTCTTCAGGCCTATTACTGAATATGCTTCCTATGGTATGTACTGTACCAGACACCTGCAACAGCTTGACAGACCTTAGAGACTTCTAAATAAGAAAATTTAGGTCACTGGCACGTCTTATGCGGACAGAGTGAAGTCACTGTCACTGTACTCAGTAGCATATAGACTACTTTGAGGCAACTTTTGTCTGGCTTACAGGGCTACCTCTGACCCAAATGTAATGAAAATGTACATCCATAAGTCAAATGGGACTAGAGTCCCTCATTCCAGGGGCCTCAATCTAGCCTGCAATATAAATAGGACCTACTGGAGAGACGGATACATCTCTCAGAGGATGCCACTCATCTGGAATAGGGTTCCAGTCCAAGTCAAACAGAGCACCTCCATGACCCTGTTTAAGTGCAACCTGGACACCTGGATAGGAAGCCATAAATTCCTGCTAGGGATTGCCCTTGCTTTCTCTCCTGAACATGGGTAATCTTTGCTAGAAAAATCTTGGGCATAGACTATATCTCTCATCTAGTATCATATTGGTATTTTACAGCTAGGCTTGTAAAGACCCAAAGGTCAATAGCCTAGTACCATCCTATGAACCAATGGAGAACTGTAAAAAGGGGAAGAATCTAATTATGGTATGGATAGCCTACCAAAAAGCATCTGACAGTATCCCACATTCCTGGATAAAAGAGTGCTTAGAAATGTGTAAGATACACCGTACAATGATCAGTTAACATCGACCATGAAACAGTGGTAAGCCACTTTGCAGTTAAACCATGATAAAAGACAAATTATTATTCCAGGGATAAAAATTCAAAGGGGAATATTCCAGGGTGACTCTGTCACCATTAAGCTGTCTACTTAACAGATTGGGTCATGGCTACAATTTGGCTCCCAGAAAACAACAAAGTGTAAAGATTTATCTTCATCTTTTTGTGGATGATTTAAAATTGTATAGTTCATCAGATGAGGAACTGAAAGCACAACTGCAAGTGGTCAAAACTTTTTTCAGATGAGAATGTCATTTGGTCTTAATAAATGTGGAAAAGCAACCTTTAAAGCAGGAAAGCTGCAGCACCAAGAAAATATCAGTTTGGGACAGGAATGTGATATAAAAGAACTTGAGCAAGAGGGAGTGTATAAATATTTGGGAACTGATGAGAGATCAGCAATAAAATATGGACAAATGTGAATAAAACTCAGTAAGGAATATTTCAGAAGACTAAAACTAATTACTGAAAACAGTGCTGACATCTAGGAACAAAGTCCAGTCTATAAACCAATTTGCTCTCCCTGTCCTAACTTACAGTTTCAGAGTGACTGACTGGCCCCAAAATGAACTATATTGGTTGGACAGGAAAACAAGGATGCTTCATGCTTATCAAATGATTTATAAAAATCAGTGTGTGTACCAAGACTATATATTCACAGCTCTGAAGGAGGTATGGACCTCCTCAAAACTGATTACATGTATAGATCTGCAAGTGTAGTACTGCATACATGTCTGCTGACCTCACAAGATCCAAATGTAGTGAAAGTTTTAAAACATAAAGAGAATAAGTCTAACATGACTTCCCTGCTTAGTTTAGTAGAAGCATATCGGTGTCAAGCGGGAATGGAAATCAAAACAGAAGTAGATAAAAATCAGGCAGCAACAGAATGTGCCAGAGAAACAAAAGAAAGAATACATGGTGAAGAATCATATGAGAAGGCAAGAAATGTGGAAAATGCTAAATGTACTTGCAAGTACAGAAAACTCTTGGATCAGCCTCATGTTGATTAGGATCGAATGCAGGAATTGTTAAGGAGAGGTGAAGTTAAATCAAAAGACAAAAGGTTAATATTAGTGGCCCAAGATAGTGGATTATGCACCTGTTGGTTTACAAAGTCCATTGAACATGTGGGAGAAACAGACAAATGAAGGCTTTGTAAAACAAAATTGGGAACAGCCACACATCTTGTTGCTGGCTGTGACATACTAATGGCAGAAGGACTACATACTGAAAGGCATAATAATGTGGGGCAAGACTGTTGTACTGGGGATTGTGCAAACATAATACTGAATTAGCTGAAAAACATTGAAAACGTGAGCTATAAAGCCTTATAGAAAATGATGAAGTTTATTTCACATAGGAAAACCCATTACAAAGAGTTCAAACCAGATATAAATAAGGCAAAAATAGCACTGATCATTGAAATTGCTACACCCAGTGACTACAGTGTCTTGCATACACAGACACACAAAGTCATAAAATACCAGGATTTGCAGGCAGAAATGAGGGCAGTGTGGAAGGAGGCTATCCATACAGTTCCAATAGTAGTAACAATGGGTCTTATAAAAAAGAATTTACAATCTTACTTAGAAATGTTACCGAAAACTTCCTCGGTGGTGCAGCGGTAGCATTGTTGCCTCACAGCAAGAAGTTCTCCAGTTCGATTCTCGGCTGGAGTGCGGGGAGTGCCTTCTGCGGGGAGTCTGCATGTCCTCCCTGCGGTTGGGTGGGCGTTTGAAAGACATGTGTAAATGGGCATGGTTGAACGTCGAGCTAGCACCTCGGTGTTCGTGAAAAGCTACTGCCAATCATTAGCGGAGTTCCGCTGTGGCAACCCCTAACCAGGAAAAGTCGAAAGACAAACAACAACTTAGAAATGTTACCGAAGCATGCAACTCCATATTTATTTATTTACATTTGTTGACTGGGAGAGTCCGACTGGATTAATGTCCACTTTCAGCAGAGGCCCGGGGAGAAAAGGTCCAGCATACAATTCGTCATACACACAAACAATCGATACAGTTAGTCAAACAAAGATACACTACTTATAACACATATTACTTGTCATACACAACAGAGTACAAAATATCTTAGTTTCTTAGTATTAGTCATAACTGAATTTGTAGAAGACATGTTTTCCAAGGGGCACTGTTTATCTATAATAAGACTGGAGGAAGTGGACAAAGATTCCTGGGTATGGGAATATTCTATTGTACTAAAAAGATATGCCTTAAGGTGTTGCTTTTTAAAGTCAGGAGCTAGAGAGGGGTATGGGAAAGAGCGAGTCCAAGATCGCTCAGGGGGATGTGAAATAAAGTTAGAGTTTTTTCTTGAATTTAACCAAGGAGGATTCCTGAATTAGATCTGGTGGCAAGTGGTTCCAGGTTTTGGCAATGTAGTTGGGGAAGAGGGAGTCGCCTGCTGAGTTGTGGGATTTTGTAGTCTTGAGTAGTAGTTTTTCAGTGGATCTTAGTGACCGTGCACTAGTGTGGGGAGTTATTAAAGATTTGAGAGCAGGTACCTTTTCAGGGTGAAGAAGCACTTTATGAGCTGTATTAAGTTGGTTGTATAGAAGGAGACTAGGGAATTCTAGGCAATTGAGTAGTTTGAGGTTTTGACAGTGATGTGTATGAAATTTAGAGTTGGTGGCAAAACAGGCTATGTGCTTGTAACTGAGTGATAGATTGTTTAGTTCAGCCTTAGCCAAGTTGGTAAGTACAGGGAATGCAAGCATAAATGTTAATAGGATGTGGGAGCAGCAATAGTGAATCTAGTTTCTTCATAGGTCGGTACTAGGCTACTGGCCCTAGGGCCTATATAAGCCTAGCCAAAAAGGTACCCTGGCTTTCACCACCCAAGAAAAGTATTTTCCTGTGCCCCTGTCGAGCAGAGCCAGAGCTACAGAAGTTATCGCCGGGGTGAATTTCCCATCTCCCATCCAATCATCAAGACTTTTCTTGAAGAGTGCTAATGAGGAGCTTTGTTTGATATAGATAGATAGTTTGTTCCAGAGTATGGGAAGTCTCTGGGACAGAAATCTATCCCTCCAGCATATTCTGTTTATTGTGGTGACAAGGTTTAGGTCCCTAGAGAGTGTAGCTCGGAGGGATTGGGATTTCTTTAAGTGGAGCATGTCCAACAGCTCTGGGCTTGACACAACTTTGTATGTTGGGCAGAGTTGCCTCTGAGTAGGCAATATGCGACAGAGTTTTTTTGCGATGGTCTGTGTAGGGCATCTGTTTGAGGCCAGTAATCCTCTTTGTGTGATATTTCTGCAACTTTTCCAGTTGTTGTAGATGTCTTGTGATGTACATACAAAAAGGGGTGCTGTATTCTATAATGGGTCTAATGAGTGATGAGTAGAGGGGAACAATGACCTCTTTTTTCCTGGATGAGAAACCATTTGTGATGAGGTGTGCCACATAGAAGGATTTCCTGACTACTGTGGCGATGTGATCATCAAAGGAGAGACTACTGTCCACCTGTGTCACAAGATCTCTTATCACACTTTCAGTGTTAAGCAGACTACCGCCTATGTGGTAGTTGATGGGTACAGAGTTTTTACCAAAAGGGATGACAATGCACTTTTCGGCATTGCGCTTGAGGCCATGGCTTTGACACCAGGCATCTGTCTCAGTGAGGACATTTTGTAGGATGTCCACATCATTAGGAGTTTCGATTATGGCTCCTAGTTTGCAGTCATCTATGAACTTCATTAGCCAAAGACCTACTGCGTTAGCCTGTACTTCAGAGATGTAGATACCAAACAGAATAGGACCCAGGACTGAACCCTGTGGTACTCCACTTGTCACTGGTTAGAAGTCAGATATGGAGTCTGCTACTTTCACAGTGTGAGTTCTGTCAGTGAGCCAGTTGGCAACCCATCTTGTGACACAGGGATTTATACCTAATCCCTAGTTTAGTGAGTTTATCTATAATTCCAGAATGGGGGATGGTGTCGAAAGCCTTGGCGAGATCTAGATAGGCTGTGTGAACCACTTTACCCTCATCTACAGCTTTGGCGACCACTTCAAAGAAGTCCATCAGGTTTAGGAGACATGATCTGCCTTTTACAGACCTGAACTGGGTGGGGTCCAGAGTTTGGAGATTACCAATGTCATTTTTTGTAAGTTCTATGATATCTTCCATAGCCTTGCAGACCAGGCTCGTCAGGCTAATGGGGCAGTAGTTCCCAGGGTCCATGGTGGCTCCCCCTTTGTGGAGTGGGATAACAGTCACTGTGCACCATTCAGTGGGGACAAAGCCTGAGGTGAGGCTATGATTCAACATGGTACTTAGGTGGGGTGCCAGTTCATTCTGTAGTTCATGTAGAACACAGTCTGGGATGTTGTCAGGTCCCATGGATGCGGTGTTCTTGGCTTTGAAGAGTGTGGTTTTTACCTGTGCAGCCGTGATTACAGGAACTTTGCATTCGTCCGGTACAGAGTATTTAGGGGGTGAGAGGGGGGTAAGTGAACTTATCTTCCAGGATGTTGGCAATATCATTTGGTTCTGTATGTTTAGTGCCATTGTGCTGTAACTCAGAGCACATGTGAGTGTTGCCATTGAGATTTTTGACATAGCTATAGAATGCTTTGTGGTTGTCTTTAGAATCAGTGGTGATTCTGTTTTTGTAACTAGCTTTGGAGGATTTTATGAGGGATCTCAGCTTCTTACTGAGGCTGACCAGGGAGTTCCTCCAATCATGGGATTTTACTCTTTTTTTGCAACAGTTTCTTTCTTCTGTTGTAGAGTTTGTTTATGGCAGGGGACCAACAGATTGGCTTCCTTTTTTGGAGGATAGCATCTAGGTTCTTTTAGGGATTGCATGATCAATGCACTCGTGCAAGTGCTTATAAAGTGCATTTGTGTAGGATTCAGCAGTCGTACCTCTATTGTCCGTCTGCATGGGTGTCGTGAAGTTTGCCACTTCTGTCTTAAGAAGCATGAGGCTGGCTTTGGAGAAATTTTTTACAGTAGTTTCCCTAATGGGGGGTGGGGGCGGGATGTGCATGTCTAGGGTAATTAGCTTGTAGTCGGATCTGACCAACGAAGAATTGACCTGTGGTGTAGAACACCGGTCGCCCATGTTGGTAATGACCAGGTCTAGGATATTGCTGCCCCTAGTGTAGGTGTGGATAAGTTGATCTAAGGCACTGGAATTTATGAATTCCAGAAAATGTTAAGCAAAAGAGTTGGTACATGAGTAGTTTTCCCAGTTAATGTTAGGGTAGTTGAAATTGCCCATTATTAGGGTGTTAGGCTGTACTCTAATATTTTCCAGTGTATCAAGAAATGAGTGTGAATCCTGAGGCATGGTGGGGGATCTGTAGCAAGCTACAATCTGGATTGAAGTCTTACCCACAGTTAGTTGCACTTGGACAATCTCAGATGCATTATGCTGAGCAGGTAGCATGGAGGTGTGGATATCCTTAATGAATATGGACACTCCTCTGCCTTTAGTGTTTCTTTCTGTCCAGGTTAGGTGGCCAAAAGGTGTGGTATGAAATATAGCCTGATAATGCAGGGGTGCTCTCTGGAGACTTGAACTAGGTCTCTGTCACTGCACAGATATAGATGTTCTCCATTTTAAGGAGTGCCTCGAGTGAGTGCATTTTGAGGTTTAGACTTCTGGCACTGAGTAGCATTACCCTCAGATTTTGCTTGCTTGTACCTGTTACAGTGGTGAATTTGTCATTTGAACCTTGCCTAAAAAAGGCACTATAGGGGTGGCAAGAGCCTTGGCCAGTATACAGAATCCCAAGGGTGAGAGGTGCAGGCCATCTCTGGCAAAGTATCGTGGTCTGCCAATCATGTCATCCCAGGCAGACAGATACTGGATCCCCTTAGAATGACACCAGAAGTTTAGCCAATTGTTGGCCAATCATTTTGTCCTTGTACTGTGGTATCATTCTGGGTGATGGCAGGATGCTACTCAGGGCTAGGGTCATACCTGCCTGGGCTACAAAATCGGACAGCTCCTCCATGTCTCTTTTCATGTAGTCCAGGGAGGTACATCTCAGGTCATTCACACCAACATGGACAATGACAGTCATATTTGTACTTGTTGTGGAGTGACCTGAGTGCATGCATTATGTGGCTGATCCTGGCACTTGACAGGCAGCTGACAGTAACTTTCTCCTTGTTTAGCCTGGTGGAACATCAGTGTGCTTGACTATTAAGTTACCTATGACTAGAGTTCTGGGTATGTTGTTATGCATTATGGGCTGTGGCTGAGTGGCACACTGAGTTTGTGGGCTATATGTAATTTGGGTTGTGTTGAGGGGGGTGGAGGTTTCTTGCGTTTCTGCTTTGGAGGTCCCTGTTGCTTGGGCAGATTTTTACTGAGATCCTCCACAAATGTAGGTGTGTGTGTGTTTTATGTTTCTATATGTGTGTTTTGGTGATGTAGGTTTTGAGGGACTATGTGATGAGTGTGGTGTGGTGCAAGTGTTGACCTTCTCCTCTTGACTGTCTTGTCCAGTCTTGGGTGAAGAGAGCTTTGCTTCCAGTTTGGCTATATAAGTGCATCTCTCACAGGTTGTAGTGTTGGGTGGTAGGAGGAGAGGGTTGTCTGTGTACATGAGGCAATTGCTGCATTGCCCCAAGATGCACAGATTCATCAGGTAGACAGGAGAAAACACCGGGAGCTGACCCTTAGACATGCCTGGATAGGTGCTTATTTATCAAGTACTAAAAACTGTTTTCCTCTAGACAAGTGAGGAAAGTTGAGTGCTGTAGTAATTTGTAACTTATTTAGTGCTTACAACGAGTTCTGAACAAGTGCTGAGCTCAAAGAAACAGATTTGTTTGCTAAAACTAAAAAACTGGCTAGTTCTACGGGAAAATTTTAACAGCAGACTTTATGGCGCCATGAATAGTTTAGCCGCGATGCATAAAGTTTTTTTTTTTTTTTTTTTTTTTAGATAAGCTACCTAGTGCTTACCACTCCCACTGATAAGCTAGACGACTTCCCCCCAACACAGAAAAGCTTGGGGACTCACACTTACAGCCAGTCCTGGATACAGAAAATGTTTATCTGGACTAGACTACTTACAGAAAAGGCAGGAAACAAGCTTAGAATTTTTTTTTGTAAAGTGGAAAGGGAAAAAGGAGCAGATCATCATTCAAGGTGAAGTAAGTAAGTGGGTTGGCCTTCTCAAATGTTCTCCCTGTATTAGGTAGAATGAGGTAATGACACTAGACTGGGAGGAGTGTCACAGATCAAATTTACAGTAGGGGTGGGCAACTGCAAAGCCACCAAGTATAAGAACAGGATACCAATAGTGAGGGAGGGTGGGAAACAAAAATCAGAACAAACAAACCCAAACAGATGCTTAACAAATGTTGAAAATTTCCAGTTAATACCTCACACACAGTAAAACTAGCTAGAAAAGTATGCAGCAGACAATAAAAGTGCTATAAATAACTAGTAAAAATAAGCAAAAAACAGGACACAGTGTTATATATCACAGATCAGTTTGCTCAGGTTAAGAATGCCCTGTTCTTATACAGTGAACCAATTCTTTTGTTTGTATTTTTTATGGTTTGTCTTACATGGGGGACACATTTTTGATGGTTATCTACATGCACCCCTAGCAGTTTTGTGTGGGTATCTGGAGTGATAATAGTACCATTGTTAGAAATCACTGCAAAGTTTGTGAGAGGGGTCTGCCAGGTTGGGGTGAATAGTAATAACTTGTTTTTTGGGGATTCAGGATCAGTTGGTGGTTGGAAAGCCAGTTTTCAATGGTATTAAATGTTGTTTGTGTTATGGATTGGAGTTTGAGTGGGTTGAAGGTTGTACAAATCAAAGTGGAGTCATCGGCGTACTGAATGCAGGTGACATTGGGGATTGCTGTGGGGAGGTAATTTATAAAGATAGAAAAAAGTTGTGGTCCCAGGATAGAGCCCTGTGGAATCCCAAGAGTGACTGGGAGTAGGGAGGACAGGTTGTTTTGCCAAAGTACGGCCTGACTTCTACCTAGTAAGTAGTCTTGGAACCATTGAATGGCCAGGTGATTAAGGGACAGATTTTCCAGTGTGCTGATAAGCTGGCGGTGGTTAACCATGTCAAGAGCCTTGGAGAGATCAAGAAAGAGGGCTGATGACAACTGACCATTATTCCTGTTATTGTTAATAGTATAGGTGAATGAGAGGAGTGCAGTTGTTGTGCTTTGATGAGGCCTAAATCCATGCTGTGAGTTGGCAAGTAGTTTGTTATGGGTAAGAAAGTGCATAAGCTGACTGTGAATGCACTTTAAGACTTTGGCTAAAGGGGACAATATAGCGATTGGCCTGTAGTTGGACATTTCGGTAGAACTCCCCCCTTTTATGTAATGGTATCACATGTGATACCTTCCAAATAGAGGGTATGGTACATTCTTTGATGGATCTATTGATTAAGATGGATATGGGTAGGGCTATGGCATCTGAAGCTATTTGCAGATATTTGATGGGGAGGAGATCTGCAGCTAGTGTGGTGGGTTTTAGTTTGGTAAGAAGTTTCCTGATGTAGTTGGTTGAGATAGGGTTGAAGCTAAAGGACAGTTTACTACTGGATGCTAGAGGGTGGTTATTTGTTAAAGTGGAGTTATGCTGGTTGGTTAGGGCCTTTTGGTTGCGAGCCTTGGCATGTTGATGGGGTATGGGTGGTGGGTCTACCTGGGTGGAGTAATTTTTTAATACCTGACCAAATATTTTGTGGGTTGTTTTGATTATTTTGCTGAAGGTGATAGAAATACTCCTTTTTGTCTCTCAAGATGGACTTTTTTGTGTCGTTTCTGAGTTGGTGGTACAGAAGGTGGTCATTGGGTGATTTGGTGGTTCGCCGTTGTGACCAAGCTTTATTCCTTTTAATTTTAGTTATGGTATTTTTACTCAACCATGGGTCTGGATTCTGTTTAACTCTAGTGGTCCTAGATGGTGCGTGAGAGTCTAGGATTGTGAGAAATGTGGTATTAAAGTAAGAGCATTTTCAAGGGGAAGGTGATGTAGTATGGACCAATTGCACAGCTTTAGTTCATCCTGAAATAGCTTAGGGTTGAAGTATTTGGTAGTTCTAATAGTTTTATAGATGGGGCGATGGGCATATTCAGATTTGTTTTTTATAATAAAGGTGGGCAGATGATCACCTAATTGATCAGGTAGTACTCCAGATGAGTATGTAGAGCTGTGCTTATTGATGAGTATCCAGTCAAGGATACTTTCCCTTTTGAGGATTTGTCTATTCTGGTGGGAGATGTAATCAGTTGGGTGAATCCATACAGGTTGATGTGAATGGAAGGGTTGAGAGAGGAGCAGGTGGGACCAGTCTATATTAAAATCCCCAAGAATAATAGATTCCTGAGGGTGGTTGTTAGAGAGCCATTGTAGCAGACTCTCTAGAGCTTCCATGTTGTCCCCAGGGGGAATGTAAGAACACATGATGTTTACAGATTTATTGTTATTAATTCTTAGCTTAGCTACTAGGACTTCCGCATTGTTGAATGGAGGAAGTTGTAGATTTACTACGGTAATGTCTAAGACGTTTTTATAGATAATGGCTACCCCCACCTCCTTTTTTGGTAGGTCTATCTAGCCTAAGTATATTATAATCTGGGGGAAGTATTTCACTGTCTGATGTACTAGGGTTAGCGATACCAAGTATATCTGGGGAATATGTTGCCATAAGGGCATGAACACTGTGGAGTTTATTTTTTATGCTTCTACTGTTTATGTGCATTGCTTGTAATGAGCCAGTGGGTCGAGAAATCTGACATTTGGAAATGCTATTAGAGTTGTGAAGTAAAGAAGGGCCAGGGTTAAGGCGACTCTATATCATATGAATTACAAAGTCATTACTGGGCATATTGCAGGTGCTGTGAAGTGCACTTCTGACTTGCATCAAAGACTGAAAAGTACAGTTGTGTACACTTACCATAAATGTAGATGTTCAAGTGTATTCACTGTTGCAGTCATCACATTTGGGTTATCTGCTTGCAGTAGCCCTCATTATTAAAGTCTTGGGTCCTGCATCGGTTGCTGTCTCATCTTCCATGACGTCAGGCAGTCAGGGGTATAAAGCATGCAGCCGACGCCAATACATCAGTTTTTCTTGCCCCAGATGTCAGGTGCCCTCCTTAATGAGAAGCAATTAAATATAAATATACAAGGTTATACCTCCAACAAAAAAGCAAATACACCAAAAAGCTTTTACGTATAGTAAAGGAGAATAGAAGTATAGCCAAAAGAAGTCAGGGGGCTAGAGGGAGGGTAACCAGGACTGCAACAGTGAATACACTCGAACATCTACATTTATGGTAAGTGTACACAACTGTACTATGTTCTTCGTGTTTCATTATTGTAGTCATCACATTTGGGTAGATTCTCAAAGATAAGGATGGGAGGAGGAATTTAGATATCATTAGGACCAGCTATAAGGCCCTGCAAGACTGCAGTGGCAAAGCCAGCTCTTGATTTAGAGACAATTGGCAAATGGTAATGCTTGGTGAAAGTATGTACAGAACTCCAGGTAGCAGCTTCTAGGATGTCTCTGGTAGGGACACCTCTGAGAAAGGCTGTAGAGGTAGATGTAGCCCTGGTTGAATGGGATCTAATCCCCTGTGGGACAGGTTTTCCATGGTGCTTATAGCAGAAATGAATGCAATGGCATATCCATTTAGAAATGGTTTGCTTTGAAATAGCCTTCCCCCTCTGCCCCTGCAGCAAATGCCACCAGCAGTTGTTCAGATTTACTTTGAGGTTTAGTCCTGTCCAAGTAAAATCTAAGTTGTCTGTGCACATCTAAGGAGTGCAGTAGCCATTCCCCTTTGTTCTGTGGATTAGAAAAGAAGTTTGGCAAATGAATGGACTGATTAAGAGCTACACTGGATACCACCTTGGGCATGAAAGAGGGATTGGTCCTGAGGGACACCCTGTCCGTATGAAAGATGATGAAAGGCTCCACTGCCATAAGGGCTTGTAATTCAGATAACCTTCTTGCTGAAGTGATTGCTAAAATAAAAGCTGTTTTCCAAGAAAGGAATTTTAACTCTGTACTTGCAGCTGGCTCCAATACAAAATTAAGGTCCCAGGCTGGAGTTGTGGCTCTCCTGGGTGGTCTTAAGGTTTTGGTCCCTCTGAGGAACTGCTTGAGCAGTGGGTGAGAAAATACGGGTGGTTCTGTGTTGTAATGAGCTGAAATGGCTGAGGCATGAATTTTGAAGGCAGAAAAGGGAAAGGCCCTTGTGAAGCATCTCAGTTAAGTATTGAAGAATCTGAGGTAAATTGTGCGCTGCTGTGGCCATCCCTTAAGTTTGGTTCCAGGCACAGAATCTTTTCCATTTTTCAGCATAAGATTTTCTAGTACTAGGCCTCCTTGTCTCCAAAATGCCATCCAACACTTGTTTACTGAGGGATGGTAATGGAGTGATTAGGTAATCAGCCGGGCTGCCAGGCTCAGGGTTTCAAGCTGGGGTTGCAGAATCTGGCTCTCCTGCTGAGACAGCAAGGTAGAGGTCTGAGGTAGGCACCATGGGGCCAGCTGTGACACACTGCGCAAGAGGGGGTACCAGTGTTGGTGTGGCCAGTCTGGTGCAATCAGTATCATCCTTGGTTTGTCCTGTTTGATCTTTAGTAGTACTTTGGAGAGGCAGAGGAGGAATGGCATAAACTGATAGATTTTTCCAGCTAAAGGACACAGCATCCACTTTCAAAGCTTGTTTGTGGGGAGTCCTTGTGCATAATTTGTCCAATTGGTAGTTCTGGGGGGATGCAAACAGGTCTATATCTGGGATCCTCCATTTGTTGATCAACATGTTGAAAATCTTTGGTTCCAGTTTCCACTCGTGTGGGTCCATAAGATTTCTGCTTAGTTCGTCTGCCAGTGTATTTAGTTTTCCTGGCAGGAACTGAGCCTGTAGATGAACTTGGTAGCTCAAGGATGTGTTTCACAGAGCCATGGCTAGTCTGCAGAGGGGGTAAGAATGGGTACCACCCTGCTTGTTTATGTACCACATAACAGTGGTGTTGTCTGTCTTTACTATTAATTGTCCTGGAAGAATGTGGTCCTTGAAGGCTGTCAGAGCATTCTGTACAGCTAACATTTCTTTTTGATTGATATGCAGGTGCATTTGACTTGGGGTCCATTTGCCTTGAATGCATTTCCCTGCCAGGTGAGCCCCCCATGCATAATCTGATGCATCTGTTGATAGGGTTTGGGCGGCAGGGGGTAGAGTGAATGGTAGTCCCTTGTTTTGATGGCAGGCCTCTGCCCACCAAAGGAATTTTAACCGTAGGCAAGGTATGATAGGAATCATTGCTTCTAGATCCTGAGAATGCTGACACCATAGACTTTTTAGATACCATTGTAGTTTCCTCATATGCAGTCTTGCATATGTAATTAGTAGAATGCACGAGACCATGAACCCCAAGGCTTGCAGTATTTGCCTTGCAGATAGCAGGGTTTTTGTGGCCACTAGTTTGAAGCAAGTTGTCAAATGAATTTGTTTCTCTGGCGTGAGGAAAGCCATCTGGAAAGTTGTGTTCAAGCTCGCTCCCAGGAACATAATTCGTTGACAGGGTACCTGCTGTGATTTCTTTTTGTTTATGCTGTACCCAGACAAGTTAACACCCTCTGTACAAATGCCAGATGATTCAGAAGTATGTCCTGGCTTTCTGCCTGAATTAGACAATCGTCCAGGTATGGGTATATTTGAATATTTCTTTGCCTGCAAAATACAATGACTGGAGCTAGGCACTTTGTGAATACCCTGGGCACAGTAGATAAGCCAAAGAGCAGTGGAGAAAACTGATAGTGCATGCAGCCTGCTTTGAAGCATAGGTATTTTCTACAAGATTCCCTGATTGGGACGTGTAGGTAGGCTTCCTTTAAATCCAGTGTTGCCAGATAGGACACCATGAGTTGTCTTTTCTGGGTACCAGGAAAAGTCTTGAGTAGAAACCTTGTCCCTTTTCCTCTTCTGGTAAAGTTTGAATAGCCTTTAATCTTAACAGAGAGAGTACTTGCTTTTGAGCCTCTGCCCACTGATTTGGGGGTAGATCTGGCCAACCATTTGGGGTTGGTAACGTGTGGAAGTGAAATCTGTATCCTTGGGAAACTGTTTAAAATCCATTTGTCCTGGGTAATGAGTTCCCAGTTTTTTGCTTCACTCTTTCCCCCTAAAGGAGCAGTCAGTTAAGAAGTGCTTGGAAGTTTTAAAGGTAAGTCATTGGGACAGCTTACCATGGGGGGGGGGGGGGGTTACTACTCCCTGATTTGGAAGTGGGAGCCCCCCACTGCTTAGTCCTGTGCGTGGGACTGGAGCCTGGGTGTTCTTCTGGTTCTGGGTTTGAACTGAGAAGGCCTGGAAGAGGCAGGAAAAAAAACACTTTTTTGAGGGCCAATGCCTACTAAATCTAGGAGGCTGCACTTCTAAGAAATCTTTAACAATTTGCATAGATTTAGCTTTTTCTTCCATCTTTTTAAGAACTTCTTCTGCTTTGTTGCCAAACAGGCGGTCCTGATTTAAGGGAGCATCCAGCAATTTAGTTTTAACATGATCTGGCAAAGATTGCTTCTTAAGCCAAGCATGCCTTCTAAGTAAAGACCCAGTGACAGCAGCCCTGAAAGATGCCTCTAGTGAATCAAAACCACATTGCAAATTATGTTTTCCAACCTGTTCAGCAGAATGCATTAAATCCTGTAAATCCTTATTTTCAGCACAATCAGGAATCAACATAATTTTCTGTTTAAGCAATCTAGTAATACGCAGCTTATGCTTTAACCTATGAAACTGACAATTTAAGGCCCTGAAGCTCCCCATCTAGCCAGGGCCCTGGAATCTCTATCAGAGGGGGTAGGATTTTTGGCATTAGTAGCCTTAATGCCCTTGGGTCCCTGTGAAATGGTCTCAAGATCCGCAGTAGGATTTTTAAAAAGGAACTTGTGAGAATTAGGAACGCTGTGATATCTATCAGGTTTTCTGGGAGCAGGAGGTAGAGAGTCAGGGGCCAAGCTAGATTCCGAAAAGGCATTGTCAACAATGTCCAGCACAGGAGGGATAGCTAAAGGCCTGTGTTGGGGCAGGAGTAAGAAATCTCTAAGCATCTTTTTAGAATCAGAGTAATCTTGGCTTTCCCAGTGAAAATGCTCCCTAAGAGTATGCAAGGTTTCACCAAAAGAAAAATCCTCTGGGGGAGAAGCAGAGGGAATAGAGTCCTCTGCATCAGAATCCTCATAGGTAGATAAGGGTAAATCCTGGTCATCAGAGGAGACAGAAATTTCAGAATCCTGGTCAGAAGTATCATAAGCAAATTCAGTCCTAGGTCTCTTAAAGGGGGAAGGTTGGCTTCCCCTGATTAAAGTAATAAGGCCTTCAGCCATTCCTATCATTTGTTTTTTAGGCATAGAGGCCTGACCATGTGGTCTGGGCGTCGGTTTCCTAGGCATGCTTCGAGTTTTAGGCCTAGAAGAAGAAGATGGCATTGGTTTAATATGCAAGTCAGTAGGCCTGAATACACCCTCAGAAGCCGGTGCCTGCACAGCGGCTCTGGACCCATCCAAGGTAGAGACATCTGCAGGTTCCACAGTTGAAGCATCTCGCTGCATACCAGACTCCGAGGTACGTAGTGGTCAGGGCCTAAGCAAGGAATACAGTATGAATTAAAATCTTTATGAGGTATTACTGACATCGGTTTAGAGCAAGAAAAAGTTTCCCAACGGGGTACGTAGCTTTAGTTGAAGACTTCGATTCTGAAACTCGAAAATGAAAATTTCAGGAGTCGGCCGACCGGCACTTGCGAAATGCTTCTGCTTCAGGCACCGCAAAGCAGGAAAGACTGATGTAATGGCGTCGGCTGCATGCTTTATACCCCTGACTATCTGACGTCACAAAAGATGAGACAGCAACCGACGCAGGACCCAAGACTTTGATAATCAGGCCGAGTGAGGGCTACTGCAAGCAGATAACCCAAATGTGATGACTGCAACAGTGAAACACGAAGAACATCAATACTAATTTCATGAACTTTAATCGTAGTTTGACTTGGGAATGGGGTCCATTCCCATCATGTGACTGGAAACCCAAAAGACTCGGAGAAATTAACAAAAAAAGGAAGAAATGCTGAGATAAGGGAAAATCCTTCTCGGAAGACACTGGAGCAGGACTTCTAGGTTCTTAATTTGCCTTAATACCTTCAGTTTCTGTCTCTGGAACAACCTGGTTCTGCCATCTCTGCATAGAAGCCAGCATTTTATCCAGTGCCAATTTCGTATAATCTACACATGGTACAATTAACAAAATTAACAGATTCCTTTCTGTGCAGGCTCAGCTATTTCCTTCACCTCCAAAAGCATCTTTGAAATATCTAACAAATGGTTCCGTCAGCACCAATGAATGTGCCACCTGTAGTTTACATGTAACAGGAACCAGCACTTGGAGACTCACTGGGCAAAGAAGTCAATGACTCACTGAGCAAAGAAGTCAATGAACTTCATATATCTGCCTCTGAGTTGGTAAAAGTGAAGTGCTACCTTCAAAAGTACCTGGAGAAGGTACAGCAGTTCAAAAGTCTAACCAGGGTGAAGTCTCCTTCTTAACTCATTCTGTTTTTTTTTTTTTTAATTTCTCCATTTTTGAAGGCTCTATCAATTATTTTTTTCAATTTCTTCTGCAGTGAGCTATGTGTATCCTATCAGGAAAGAAGCTAAAACTTTATGCCTTCTAAGTTTTGCAGCCTGTTTAGACTTAATGGCATAGTTCACAAACTTCTATGTTAGGCTTGGATTTAAACAGAAGAGACACAGAAAATGGATTTTTTTTCTTATTTGTCTACCACACTTAATTATCTGTTGAAGGTGACCATTTGAAAATAAGATGTAAAAAGTGACTTTGCAATACAGAATAAAGAAAAAATGAAAGATTCAGAAATAAAAAAAATATTTTGTATGTTGTAAAGCTGAAGTTTTCTTCTGGTATAGCTCTGACTGTGACCCAGGCAACCTGAATTTGATTAGCAAGCATGATCTCTAAGAAGTCAGCCTGGGAGATGGGGCAGAACATTTTTTGCTGGCCTGTCTTTCTTGGGGGAGAGATGAGGTCTGCAGACAACAGTAATTGAGACCAATAATGCTACTTTAGAAGCATACTCATATGAAATGCCATTTGGAATCAGGTGGAACAATTGGTAGGGCATCCAAAGAAAGCCTGCTAAGCCTGCCCAGCTGTCAGGACATTGCCACACCAGTATGCTTTGGTCTCCACTCTGCACACTTCTCCAGACTGCTTACACCAGGGATTTCCTCTGGGCCCTTGTCCAAAGAGGTGTGTCAGATGGATTAGAGTGGAGTAGGTACTCAAGAAGGGGTACCAGGAAACTGCTTATGGCACAAAGCTACAGTGATAAAAAAAATCCATTCTAGCAAATTGGGAGGTATGCAACACTCAAAATGGTGAGATGAATTGGGGGTAAAAAAAAGAAACAATGCAGGATAAGACAGATTTGCACTCATCATAGCATAGCTAACTATAAGATGCACTTTATGTCTCTATTAGCTCACATATCCTACCTAACTAGTACAGAGCCTCTATGCATCAAGTCATGCCCTATTCTCCATTCAACAACCCCTCCTTTAACTGGCAGAATTCTGCATCCTCAAACGTGTATGTCCGAAACTTCTGAAAGTTCTAGCCCAGCTAGTCTACAAACCAACCAGCAGAGATAAAAATCTGGAATTGGTCCTTATGAATATGAGACAACTTTGCGCCCCAACAATTGTCTCTTCCACCCTGGTCAAATAGGATCGCAAATCAGTCACATTCACCATAAGACTGACGCAAGAAGCATCTTCCAATACCTCAGTATTAAGAGATATGCTAAGGCTAATATTCTACAACTGAGTGAGGACCTGAATAAATTCAAAATCCCCTTCCAACCTGAAGACTCCACTTCTTTTTCAGAATCCTTTACCAGCAAATTCTATGCACATGTAAATAGCTGTATAGATGCAGCTGTCCCCCCTCTGAAGCAAAGATGATGCCAACGTTAGGAATAAACCCTTGTAAATTAACCCAAATATAAACAGGCTCTATAATAAAAGAAAAAAACAATTTCACTCAAAAATAAATTTAACTCAACTCTCAAGATGGTAAAAATGCTCTTGCTAAACTCAAAAGGGAACTCTGGACCATGATCAAATTAACCAAAGCCATATCTGAGGTAAAAATAACTACCCAGGTGAAGGATAACCACAAAGCCACCATTAACTGTTAGAAATCTCAGAAACAATGTGTAGCACCGCACAGAGCTAATAGTAAATGATATCCCATGTTCTGACACAGTGGACATGGGTAATGTACTAGCAGACAAATTTAGCTCCAACTTCACACCTCCTATATTCCCAGATCACATATCCACATCTAGAGCTCCCCCTCAAAACTCCCAAGAAAAAGTCTTCAAGGCACTATCCAAGGCCAAGAACAGTACTTCCCATGGGGATAGATAACACAATGGACTGTACTTTTCAGCCTGAGGCAGAATTTGTCAAACCCCCTTCAGGGTCTTTTCAATAGCAGCCTCCAAACAGACTTTGCTCCAGATGGAGGATTGCTACAGTATGCCCTTGTACAAAGGTTGGGCATCAATGGACCCGGGTAACTGTCGACTCATAAGCCTAAATAGTCTCGTCTGTAAGGCTATGGAAAGGATCATTAAGGAATTAAGGACATAGGCCAGCCTACAAACTCTCAACCCAAGCCAGTCCGGATTTGTTATGGGGAGAGCCTGCCTACTGATTCTGGTTGACTTCTTTGAGAAGGCTACTGAAGTAATGGATGAGAATAAATCAGTACACACAGCACAGCTAGACCTTCTACAGGCATTCAACACCACACCACATTCAGTCATTCAGATAAACTCTCCCAGTTAAAAGCAAATCCCAATGTAACTTCTTGGATAGCAAACTGGCTCACAAACATAATCCAGGAAATTAGGGATGTGGCTTTACCTCCTGCAAAAGACTTGTCACTAGAGGTATAGCCCAGGGTTCAGTCACTGGACCACTCCTTTTTAGTGTTTACTTCTCTGAGATCAAAGCAAATGTTAAGGGTTTATGGCTGAGAATCTGTGGATGTCTAAACTTGGTGCCAGAAAAAGTACAGTTTTGTACCTACCATAAATGTAGATGTTCGAGGGCTATTACAGCTGCAGTAATTACGTATGGGTTTTCAGCCGGCAGGCGGTCCCTCGGTCGGCCGAATTCCAAAGTCTTGGTCCGGCGTCGGTTGTTGTCGCGTACTCTTCTGACGTCAGGAAGGCTAGAGTATAAAAGACACAGCCGACGCCATCTTCTTCAGTCTTTCTTGCCCCAGATGTCAGGTGCCCCCAAAAGGAAGGCAATACATAAATTAGTGTAATACACAAAAGTAAGCAAATAAAACATAGCAGGAGAACCCAGTCAGCAGGTATGAATAGTTATTCAAACCCCAAGGTCTTACCAAGTGGGGAAGGAGGGTGGGAAACCTGTACTGCAGCTGTAATAGCCCTCGAACATCTACATTTATGGTAGGTACAAAACTGTACTATGTTCATCGTGCATTACAGCTGCAGTAATTACGTATGGGTAGAATCCCAAAGCTATGTATAGGGTGGTAGGTACTATACGGAACTGGGTTGAGCTAGAATGCCCTGCAAAACTGCAGTAGCAAAGCCTGCTCTTGTTCTGGAGTATAAAGGCAGATGGTAGTGCTTTGTGAAGGTATGTACAGAACTCCAAGTGGCTGCCTCCAAGATATCTTTAGTAGGCACTCCTCTGAGGAAGGCTGTGGAGGTGGCTGTGGCCCTAGTGGAGTGTGATCTGATACCAGTAGGTACAAGCTTTCCATGATAGGAGTAACAGAAGCGTATACAGTGACCAATTCACTTGGAAATGGTCTGTTTAGTTACAGGTTTCCCTTGACCCCCCACAGCATAGGAAACTAGGAGTTGATTTGATTTTCTGAAGGGTTTGGTTCTGTCCAAGTAGTAATGTAGCTGCCTATGGATGTCTAAAGAATGAAGCAGCCTCTCCCCTTTGTTTTGAGGATTAGGGTAGAAGGTAGGAAGGTGTATGGCCTGGTTTAGGGCTACCCTAGATACCACTTTAGGCATAAAAGAAGGGTTAGTACGCAGGGAAACCCTGTCCTGATGGAATATGAGGAATGGCTGCACCGCCATGAGGGCCTGTAACTCAGATACCCTACGAGCTGAAGTGATGGCCAGGAGAAAAGCTGTTTTCCAGGACAAATATTGTAATTCTGCTGAAGCAGCTGGTTCAAAGGGAGGCAATGTCAATTTTTCCAGTACATAGTTAAGGTCCCAAGCTGGCACTGGTTGTTTCCTTGGAGGCCTTATGTTCTTAGTCCCTCTGAGGAACTGTCGCAGGAGTGGGTGTGAGAATAAAGGAGGATCCATATTGAATTCTGCAGAGATTGCTGAGGCATGTATCTTGATTGAGGAAAATGAAAGTCCCTTGCTCAAAAGTTCAGCTAGGTACTGTAAGATCTGAGGCAGGTTTAATTTTCTAGGATCCTGCCCTCGTTCTTCATTCCAACAGCAAAACCGCTTCCATTTTGCGGAGTAAGCTTTTCTTGTAGATGGTCTTCTGGCCTCCAAAATGACATCCTGCACTTCTTTGGAGAGTAGTGTCTGATGTGAAGTTAAGGAATTTTCCATGCAGCTAGGCTGAGAGTTTTCAGCTGACTGTGTAGGGTTTTGAAATTGTTCTGCGTCAGCAGTAGAGGTGTTAGAGGCAGGGGCCACGGAGGAGTGTGTGTTAGGCTCCTCAATAGTGGATACCAATGTTGTCTCGGCCAGTCTGGAGCAATCAGTATCATCCTCGGCTTGTCCGTTCTTACTTTCAAAAGCACCTTGGGCAGCAGAGGTAGTGGTGGGAATGCATAAACTGACCAAGTTGTCCATGTGAATGAAAGGGCGTCCACTTTCCAAGCCTTTGGGTGGAAGGTCCTTGAGCAAAACTTTTTTAATTGATGATTTTTGTGGGAGGCAAAAAGGTCTATGTCTGGCCTTCCCCACGCTTGAACAATCTCCATGAATACGTGTGGATGTAGCTTCCATTCGTGAGGGTCTGTCATATGCCTGCTCAGAGTGTCTGCCAGTGTGTTTTCCATTCCTGGCAGGTACTGAGCCTGAAGTTCCATTTGTCTTTCCAGAGCTAGATTCCAAAGAGTCATGGTTAGTCTGCACAAGGGGTATGAATGAGTTCCTCCTTGTTTGTTTATGTACCACATTACTGTGGTGTTGTCTGTTCTTATGAGCAGTTGTCCTGGATGCAGGAATTCTCTGAACGCTGAAATTGCATTTATTACTGCCAGCATTTCTTTTTGATTGATGTGAAGGTGCTTTTCTGTTTGGGGCCATCTGCCCTGAATGCACCTGTCCTTCATGTGCGCTCCCCAGGCGTAATCTGAGGCGTCTGTGGTTATGACTTGTGTAGCTTGAGGCTTGCAGAATGGGAGGCCTTTGTTTACTTGGCATGCTTGGGCCCACCATATGAACTCCTTTTGAAGACAGGGAATTATTGGAATCTCCACTTCTAAACTGTGACTGTGTTGAGACCATAGATTTTTTAGGTACCATTGAAGTTTCCTCATGTGCAACTTTGCACATGGGATTAGAATAATGCAAGATGCCATGAATCCCAGAGCCTGCAGGATTTTCCTTGCAGTAAGCCTGGTACTTTTTGCAAGCATTTTGAAGTAATGAGATAGTTGCCCTTGTTTTTCTGTTGTAAGGTAAGCCATCTGGGTGTTTGTGTCCAAGTTGGCACCCAGGAAGGTTATTTTCTGAGAGGGTGTTAGCTTTGATTTCTCCTTGTTGATGGTGTATCCCAGAGAAAACAGTAAACGTGTCACATATGCCAGATGTTTCAGAAGTACGTGTTTGCTGTCCGCTTGGATCAGGCAGTTGTCCAGATAAGGGTAAATTTGTATCCCTTGAAGTCTGCAGTATGCAATCACTGATGCCAGGCACTTGGTGAATACTCTGGGCGCAGTAGATAAGCCAAAGGGCAATGCAGAGAATTGGTAGTGGTTTGAACCTGCAAGAAATCTGAGGTATCTTCTGCAACTTTGTCTGATTGGGACATGCAGGTATGCCTCCTTGAGGTCCAATGTTACCAGCCAAAACCCCTTGCCCAGCATGGGAAGGAGTTGCTGTAATGTGAGCATCTTGAATTTTGGTACGAGAAGAAATGTGTTGAGAATGGATAAGTCCAGAATGGGTCTCCAGTCGCTTCCTTTTCTTGGCACCAGAAAAGCCTTGAATAAAAACCTTGTGCTTGTTGGTGCGTAGGTACCTTTTGTATAGCCCTCATGTTTAGGAGCTTTGATTTGTAGTTGTGCCTCTACCCTTTGATTTTGTGGTAGGTTTGGCATGCCTCTCATCTTTGGAAGAGTGTGAAAATGAAATTTGTAGCCTCTGTTTATTATGTCCAGAATCCATTTGTCTGTTGTGACAATATGCCAATTGTTTGCAAATAGTGCCAGTTTTCCTCCCAAAGGTGCTGCCAGTTGAATTTTGCTTGGCATGGAAATGAGGGAGTCATTGAGTCTGTTTTCTGTACTGCTGTGCACTGTCGTCACCACCTCTTGGTGTTGGTGATTGCCATTGTCTGCCTCTGTAGGACCCTTGGGGTTGTCCTCTGCCCCTTCCGCGTCTGTATCTGCCTCTTTGGGCCTTGTCAGTGGCTGGAAAGGACCAGTTTTTTGACGGCCAATTCCTGCTGAACCTTGGTGGCTGAACCTGTAAGAAAGCTTTGACAGTTTGCATAGATTTTGCTTTTTCTTCCATTTTACGTAAAATATCCTCAGCATTAGCACCAAAAAGAACATCCTGATGTAACGGCGCATCCAGAATTTTTGCTTTCACCTGGTCTGGAAGATTTTGTTCCCTTAGCCATGCATGTCTGCGAATGACTGCTCCGGTGGCGGCCGATCTGCTGGAGGCCTCTAGGGCATCATATCCACATTGTAAGGAGTGCTTGCCCACTTGTTCAGCACTATGCATCATATCCTGCAACTCTTTTAAATCTGGTTGTTCAGGCTGTGACATTTTGGTTTTTAATTGTGATAACAGAAATTGCTGATATTTAATCATATGAAACTGGCAGTTTAAGGCCCTCATGGCAAGGGTGGCCGAGGTGTAAACCTTCTTACCCCACCTTTCTAGAGATCTAGATTCCCTTTCCGCAGGTAGTGGATTCTTGGCCGTGGAAGCCTTAATTCCTTTAGGGCCTTGAGAAATAGTTTCAGGGTCTGCATTATGGCCTTTATAGAGGAACTGATGAGAATTAGGAACTCTGTAATACCTATCCGGCTTAACTGGTGCAGGAGGCAGAGAATCAGGATTAAGACAGGCCTCCGAGTATACATCATCCAAAATCTCCAAAACAGGGGGAATAGCCAAAGGTCTATGCTGAGGTAACCAGAGGAATTCCCTAAGCCTTTTCTTGGAGTCTGAAAAGTCTTGGCCTTCCCAATGGAAGTGCTCTCTCAAGGAGTGTAAAGTTTCCCCAAAGGAAAAATCCTCAGGGGGGGATACAGAAGGAATAGACTGCTCTGCATCCGAATCCTCGAAGGGTGAATAAGAGTGTTCTTCAGCATCAGAATGTTCTGATAAAATGGATTCTTGGTCAGAAGGAGGAGAATCCTCCTCTACTCTGGGTCTCTTGTCCGGAGGGGCCTGGGAGCCTCTGATAAGAGTGATCAGGTCTTCAGCCATTTTAAGCATGTGCTTCTTAGGTGTAGGCCCAGGTCTTGGGCCTTGTGAGGCAGGCCTAGAAAGTTGCTTGGCTGATTTGGCTTTAGTAAAGGCCTTGATGGAGAAAGAAGATGAAGGCCTAAATACACCATGGGTGGATGTAGATCTATCCACATTGGTGGGTTCGACATGAGCAGGGGCTTCGGTTGTAGTTTGGGAAAGGACCGAAGAACCAGCGGTCTCAGGTACAGACGACCCCGCCGAGGGAGTGTCGTCGGTAGTCAGGGACTGCAAAGGCGTCTCGCTGAGAACCGGCCCACGTGGAGCTTGTTTCGGCGTGGTGTCGGTGGAGACCGCAGTTCTCGACTGACGGTCCTTTTCTTTGCGTTTTCTGGACATAGCGGTAGTCGGAGTATCCGACGACATTTTATAATTAAACGCTTTACCAAAAAAGTGCTGGGCGAACTCCGCCCGACACTTGATAGTGCGTTTATTGAAGGTAGCACAAAAGCGGCAGCCCGAGACGTCGTGGTCTGGGCCCAAACAAGGTATGCAAAGGGAATGGAAATCCTTATGCGGTATTTGCTTCCCACAAGAAATACAATTATTAACTTTTTCTGACATCGGTCTGAGGCAAGAAAAGATTCCCCAACGGGGTACTTAGCTTTAATGAAGACTTCGGTTTTAAATTTTTCGTAATTCAGGAGCTGGCCGACCGGCACTTGCGAACTGCTTCTGCTTCGGGCACCGCGCGGCAAAAAAGACTGGAGAAGATGGCGTCGGCTGTGTCTTTTATACTCTAGCCTTCCTGACGTCAGAAGAGTACGCGACAACAACCGACGCCGGACCAAGACTTTGGAATTCGGCCGACCGAGGGACCGCCTGCCGGCTGAAAACCCATACGTAATTACTGCAGCTGTAATGCACGATGAACATCTCCCCAGAGTACACAAAGATCCTCCAAGAGGGCCTTTCTAAAACAAATATCTGATGGCCATTAAATATATAATAGTACCCTTCAACAAGCATGACTTTCTTTGTAATTATCATACTGACAACATCCCCATGAAAACTGATCCCAGAGTTAGGGATTTGGGAACCTCAAACAATAAACTGCCCTTTGATCACTGCAGCTCTACTATTGTAAGGAAGTCCTTTTTCCCTGAACAGCTTTTATCTACAGGTATGGCATCCTTGTCCAAGGATGTAATCATTCCACTCTACTTGGATCTCATTAAGCTAATCATTAAATATAATGCCCCTTTAGGTATATACTTGTGCAAACAATTGTTATAACTGGAATGACCGCAACACTTTCTCACTTTAAAAAAGGTCCTAAATCATAAAAACTAAGCAGGCCTTCTCAAAACATTGTCCCTCTTCTTGGTATCCTACAGGATATTAACAGGCAACTTCTGCCTCAGGTATTGATACCCAACAGACCTTATCCTATCAGACCTATTACACATCTGGAAATCCACTAAACACCTAATCAACATAATAGAACATGTCGGAAAGAGAGGTTTGTATTACAGAGAATAACACTTCTATGGAAGTCTTTCACTCCACATAAAACAAAGTACTTCTCATACTCTACTCAAGTCTAACTTGGACACTGGATGGTAAACTATAAATTCACCCCCGGTTTAGCACCCATAACCCTCATAGAAAGGGACAACAAGTATATGTCCCAACATATCCTTGCTCATCCTGCCTTTGGGTTATTCATACACAAAATGACAGATAAAAAATTATCATGGCAATGGAAGGCTAGGTTTCTTAAAATCTTCACAAAACAACAGCCTAGTTAACTATGAACCTGCTTCAGCATCTAGCCAATGCCACGACTGCCACCTGGTTAATTGCAAGAAAATTATTACATCTTCAACTTCTGGCTGCAGAAGACTCAACAATGTAGTTGGTAAACTCAAATGCTCTGGTTTACTATTACAGTGATCCTCTTCAAAGAAGATGCACCTTAAACACACCTATATTTCATCTGGGAAAGATTATTGTAATAGTAATGCACAATATTTGGGTAGATTCCCAGGTAGAGTTATACAGCCAAGCATGGAAGGTGAATGGTTATAGGATCTCATAAAACATGACCATGTCAAAACTGGTCCTACCTCTGCACCCCTAAACGGTGTGTACCTCCTAGCTGATCTGCTTTCCTAAAGGACATGATAGTTTTGTCAAGATAGTAACTTGAGTTGCCTCTGTACATCTAGAGTATAAAGAATCCATTCTCCCTAGTTCCAAGGGTCTGAATAAAATATCAGGAGAATGATGGCTTTATTCACAGTAATCTCCAAAACAAGTGTGCGCATAAATGAAGGACTTGTTCTTAATGAGATCCCATCTCTCACACACCATGAGACCTCGCAACCCAGATACTCTTCTTGCAGAATTCAGAGCAATAAGAAGTACAGTCTTCCATATAGAATCTTAAATCCATTTCATGAGCTGGTTCAAAGGGAGACATGGTTAACTTTTACCAGCACAAAGTTAAGCTCCCCAGGAAGGACCAAATCTGTTTTCTAGGAGGCCTAATATGTAAACCCTCCCTTGAGAAACTATTTTACCAAAACAGAGAAGTGGAAGATCCCTTGGTAGACATGCGGAAATAGTTGCAAGATTTACCTTGACAGGAATAAGATAGGCCAGAGGAAAGTAACTCACACAAATATCTCAGAATCAGTGGTATACAAACCCTGATGGGACCCTGGCTGTTGGCTAAGGGTGTAGCCAGGCATACTCCTTGTACTCTGAGTACATTTTTTTCTAAGCATCATATCAATGTGGATTTTTCAGGTCATATTACACCTACAACTGTCTAAAACAACAGAAGCAATATTGCTAATCTAAAAAATAACATTTTCAATAGTTTTTGGGGAACAGCTGAAAATTTTACTTACATTTATAAAGTGCTTGGGGCAGCATTTTTGACAGATGTGCACATTTTTAAGTGTTAGGTGTCTAAGGGCTTGTGAGTACAAAATGGAATTTGCTTGTTATACCCGTTGCTGGCTAGGCACCAGCTAGAAAATCTCTTCCACTTGTTAATATAAGATTTCCTAGTAGCATGTTTTCTTGACTCCTTTAATACCAAATACAAGTCCTCATGAAAATGGTGTCTAAAAGACATCAAAACTAAATCATCCACACAATTAGCTGAAGTTGTTTGAGAATGTGGTGCATCAAACTCCCATTGTCTTGCGAGAGTAGGTCCAGTCTATAAGCAAGCTTGTGGAACTCGCCCTTGGCTAATTCTATAAGAAGGGAGAACCAGTATTGTCTGGGCTAAGGTAATCACCATAATGATTTTTGGAGAGTCCTTCTGAATATTCAGAATTACCCTGTGTATGAGAGAAAAGGGCAGAAATGCACAAGGGAATGAAAATGCATCTATTTTCCAGGCTTGCTTGCATGAAGCCCTGGATTTGAACGTGTTCACTTGTCTGTTTTGAAAGGAAGCAAATAGATCCATTTAAGGTGCTTCCCACAAGTGAACCAATTTCTGGATGGCAACCTCATTCAGTTTCCATTCATAATGGTCTGTCTTGGTCCTGCTTAGTTTGTCTGTAACCATATTTTGCTCAGACAGGGTTTCTTGTGTTAAGGAATGCTGTAGGGCTATCACCCAAGCCATCATAGCCAGCCTGCACAGAGGGTAAGCTCTGATGCCTCGCTGTTTACATACCACAACATTGTGGTACTGTCTACAATCACCTGTAGAGGTTCAGGGGACTATAGTTGATGAGATTAAAGCATGGATCACAGCCAACATCTCTGACATGACTTTGGTTTGTCTGAAGAATACAGGCCCTACATCACCACCACCTTGTAACTGCTCCACAAGCAGTCTGAGGCATTGTGGTTATTTTTTTCATGTCTAGGCCTGGCAAGTTGAACCATGAGACTCATAGAAGCTATGAACCCCGGGATCCTGAGAAATTATCTTGCAGAAGTTCAACAATGAATGCAGAAGTTCACGAAAGTTTCCAAATAAAAGTCCACCTTCTCCTGTGTAAGAAAAGCCTTTTGTTATGAGGTGTCTAAAAAGTAGCCCCAAAATACTATCCTGTGTGGCAAAGTCAGACAGGATTTTTGCACATTTATCTGAAATCCCTAACTGGTAAGAAAATTAAAACCCCATGTTAAGGACTTTTGACATCTGGGAAAAATACTCTGCAAATAAGTTATCTAAATAAGGAAATATGTGAATTCCAAGTCAGCACTGAGCTATCACTGGAGAGACACTTTGTAATACCCCTGGGGCTGTAATAAGCCCAAGGGTAATGTAGAGGACTAATCATGTGACAAGACACAGAATCTGACAGATTTCCTGATGCCTACCTGTACGGAAATATAATAATATCATTCTTTAAATCTAATGTTCACATACAGATTGAGAAATAAAATGAAAGATCTTTTTTGGAACTTGAAACAGACACATTCTGGAATAGAAACCTTTGCCCCTTTAAACTAACAGCACTGGTTCTATGACTCTTAGGTCGAGCAAGTGTTGAAGTACCTGAAGAAAAAAACTAGTTTGAAAGGTGGGGAAGAAATCTCCCTGAAAGGAGGTATTTGTACCTAGTGCCAACTGTAAATCCCCTGAGCCACTTTTAATACCCATGAATCCAAAACAATCTGCTTCCAAAGGGAAAACAGAGAGTTCCTGGGATACATTTTGAGAGGGAGGAGCAGAAGGGGTAGAAAATTGGTTCAAATTCTGGTATAGTCATTCTGAAGCATCGTTAGACCATCCCTTTTTCTGGATTGGATCCTTGTTTCTTATTTTTCTTATTATTCCTCTCCTGCCATCCTTCTTTTGTCAGGGATTGTTTATTTTGTTTTTTTAAAGGAAAAGAGGATTTGGCAGAATTATAAAGGTGGCTCGAAAAATCATACATACTCCCTAAATTAATTTCCCTCTTTCATCAAATAGTTTTGAAGACCTGAACAGCAGAAGGGTCAGACAAAATCACCTTACATAAACATAATTCAACATTAATTCCATCAGCAAATGTTTGGTTATGTATCCAGGCATACTTCCTCAAAAAAGCAGCAGCAGCAGTGGTGGCCTTAGACACAGCATCTGTACAATCATATACACTCTTCAAAGCAGGTTTATTCACAACTATTAAAAATAGTGGAATTCAGAAAGGGGCGATCTTCTGAAAGATGTTTGGCAGAGGACTCCCTCAAACTGCCTATACAAAACAGAGTAAGCTTCCATATACGTGCCTGATGAAGAATTCTGTAAGCTCAAATGGAAGAAAAAAATCTCTTTCCAAACATGTCCAATAACCTGTTCTTTGTCCAGAAGGGGCACAGTTAGTATTTATCAACAGTTTGTTATTGCTGGTGAAGGTGAAAGGTAGAGATCTGATCTAAGATGAGAAAACAAAATGTGTTTTGGGGACTGAAGGTTGTGTCAATATTATTACAGGCGGCATTATATGCATCCTTCAAGGCTGACGAAAAAGATGGGATGAGTATAGAATGAGATATATCCACTTGTAACATATCATAACATCTTCTCAGTTCAGAGGGAACATCTACTTGTTCCCTCAAAAACACCTCATTCATACTGGAAATAGTCAGAGAAAAGAAAACTCATCCCAAATGGGGTGGGTGAGGACCAAGCTGCTGAAGAATCAAACATTTGGGACTGAGAACCTTCAGGAGAAGAAGCTTCACCTTTGCCCATGTCAGAATCCTCTGACAAATTTCCTTCATGAATTTCCTTACTAACATTTCCATCAAGTATGGATTTCTGAGCACCAAGTTTTTACAGCTTGTAAAAATTGCTTACCTACATTAAGAAAATCATCTTTATAAACAGACATCATGTCTTCAGATGAACAGTGTCTAACCCTTTTGTCTTTCTTTACAGAGAACACCCTAGAAGACAGACTAGGAGATATCACTTCAACCCTGATAAGAAATCTCTTTCCCTGGCTACCCAAAGAAGAATCTTGCGTAGTCTCTCCAAGACCCAAAGGAAATGGTTCTACCATTTTTAAAATGGATAACAGCACAACCAAAAGGACAATGCTGACCTCTGACACATGATGGCTGAAAAGACTTCACCAGAGGAACCTGGAGAAGTAAGGGAGTAGTACAAGGAACTACAGATGGCCACTGTAGGATCACTCACCAATGGCTGAGGCACTGATTGAGCCCGCAGTGACAGCAAGGGCTCTTATTTGTTTTTTCTTCTTAGGTACAATGGAAGAAGAGCCAGCAGGACCAGCATAAGTAGCCATGCTGCAGCTGAGGAAGAGGACTGAAAGCTGGTAAGCTGTGCTTGAATGAGTCGGTCTTAAAATAAGTTGTTAAAGTGTTCACAAGCAGAAAACACGCGCGCGCGCACACACACACACACACACACACACACACACACACACACACACACACACACACACACACACACTTCTCCACATAGTCCCTTTTTGTATAAAAGCATAAGAAAAAACACAAGAAATCCTGTCAGAAACACTTATCCATAATGCAAGTGGTCATAAAGCACATACAAGCACTAAACACATCAAAAGCATTTTCTGGCCTGTAAAAATACCTTCCAATCCTTAAAATCATACAAATAGGTAAACAGTCCACAAAAGCAATGCATATTTATCACAGAAATAGCTCCACAAATTAAAAAAATAAGCCCTTAATAAACAAATGTCCATGTTATGAAACTTCTGATATTGTGAAAAAAATACCAGGATTCCTAAAGGGGAAATATCACATTTAATCACAAAAAAAAACAAACAAACAAACATATATTTCTTAAAAGGACAAAAAAATCTGTGGGGAGGGAGTCTCCTGTGGGGACTTATCTGCCAGAAAAAAAAGCTTGATGTTTGAGTGCTGCTCCTGTGAAGCCTCAGAGCTGCTTCTTGAGGCAGCAAGAAAATACTGAACATTACTTCACTGACTGGCAATTTACTTCCACTGTGATGCTCAATCAGCAGTCACAGCAAATGTATTGGAGGAAGACAGAGCTTTGTGAAGCTGGCCAGTTGCTGTATCCTAGGCAGGATACAACTCATACTAGCCTGTTCGTTTCCTATAATAGAATGATGCACATCTGTTCTTTTTTCACAACAGATACAGACACAGTTTTACTCTCCAGTGCTCCATCATGCAAAACACATTATGAAACATTACCATACATAAAAATATACTGAATACTTATGTACTGCCAGCAACATAAATTTTACACTAAATTCTTGAGGCAGTACGAAAAAAATTTAAGATAACTTCACCATGACTGCTGATTTGCTTCCACTGGGCTGTCCCAAAGTGTGTGTGTGTGTGTGGGGGGGGGGGGGGGGAGGAGCTTTATGAAGTTGGATGGTTGCTGTAGCCTAGTCAGTATGCAACTCATACAGCCTAAAGGTGACTGCAACAGTGAGAATGATGAACATTTGCTCTTCCTTCACTATAGATACAGACACAGTTTACCTCCTCCAATGCTCCGTCATGCAAAAAATGTTGTGAAACATCACCATACACAAAGAAAACTACAATGAATGCTTATTTACTGCCAGCAATGTAAACTTTAAAATTTTTAAAGAGAATTTAGCATAAATTATAAAGAACACTGTGAACGGTCTCCAGCAGTTTGTCATCTGACAACAAGAACTCATTAGAACCTTCTCCAGGCTGCATTTTTTGCCTCTGACAGACACACTCATAGCTCAATCATCTGTCAGGAAGGTAGAACTACTGCTGGTTAGATTTAGGCCAAAAGGCCTTTCTCTATAAAGGGTTACTTCCTAGTCTTAACGGTGAAGAAAAACTCATTGAATTTTCATGTCAATAATTACAGAAGCAAAAGTACTCTGACAGAATTATCTAGCACTACCTACCTACCATGACAAAATTTTCAAGAATTATCCATATAAAACATTTTGAAATCTTTTCTGGATTCATATTATACCCATTACGCTGTTACAGCCATTTTATCTTTCATTCAAGTATTTCACAGTAATTATTGCTACCCTACAAAGATGTTAATACCAAAAACTTACCAGCCTGTGTACCAACAAATGATCTGTGCTTTGTATGCAAATCTTGAACACAGGTGTGTTCAGCTGGATGTCTTACTGGTGGAGGTGTCCTTGGTGAAGCCAGTGGAGATGATGCTGGAGACGGTGCTTGAGCTAAATCATCAGGTGGAGGGACTGGAAACACCACAGGCTTTGCAGAATCTGATTCCTTATTAATCAGAAGCACATGGATTGGTCCTGAACGACTCTTAAGACTGATTTGATACTTCTTTTGTCCGCAGTGACCCTTTAAATAATCAAAGACATAATGATTTCTTCCATACCTGCAGATCTTTAAATGAAGATTTTCCATGGAGTTGCAAAGAAGCACACCCTTGGTATCATGACTATCGAGACATTTAAACTACAGCCTATGTTTTACAGATATTAACAAGTATTCTTCTTCACTGAAATAAACACAAATTCCAATAATCATCAGCACAGAAGTTGCTGCAAAACAAAGTTAACAACGAAAACTCTATGTTGCAAGAGGCAAATTTTACATAAAGCCAGTAAAACTGCCAAACTGTGGGGGAAATCAAAGAATATAAACAAAACACAGAAGCCATGAACCCTGGTTTTACCTCCAAGAAGTGATATGACTGACCATGATACCATGCCATGATTGAATCTGTAGAAATGTGCAATCCAGCTGATCCCTGAATGCTGTTTGCTGACTCAGTCAGATTTTGTCAATGAAACTTAATATAAAAAAAAAAGAACAGTTATGGAAGAATTTACCACAGCAGTAGATGTCCTACTGATCACTATTGCAGTATTCATAACAGATGAATTTTCATACTCTGATGTCTGGCTGGGGTACCAAAGTTTCCCAAGGGAGTACATCTAACCCATGATCTCAGCTCATGAGTGCTGGGGTATAAAGGTGGACGTACACACAAGTTCCTCAGACTATCTCTAAGCCAGAGGCCTGAAGACAACTGACAGAGGACATCGGTCAGCTAGGAGGAGTGTAGCTCAAATAGGTAAGGAAACTCCCCCGTGAGAAGGACATATGTGCAGTCCATTAACAAGTGAGGAGAGGTGAAGGAGGGAGGGAAAGAATACTGCACTAGTGATCAGTACGGCAGCTACTGTTATGGCAAATTCATACAAAGCTGTAATATGTTTTACCTGAAATCATTGTTACAGTTATCGTAACCGATGGGGGATTCCCAGAACTGAAGTGAGGAGGAAAAGGGGTGGATGGCTAATGTGAAGATAAACTGTGCAGAAGACCAAACAGGACTGATCTAGCAAAGGCAGCCCTGGATCTGGAGACGGTCTCAGTTTTGTAGTGCTTGGTGAAGGTTTACACAGAGGGCCAAGTGGCAGCTTCCAAGATGGACCTGGCATCAACACCCTTGTGGAAGGTGCCAGAAGTGGCCACTGCCCAAGTAGAATGTGCTTTAGGGCAGGAAGGCAATGATTTACCATGTTATAAGTAGCAGAAGGAAATGGCCTTTTGATATCCAGGATCCAATAGTTTGCTTTGAGACTGGTTGAGCCAACCTGCTATTCATGAAAGAAACAAAAAGTTGGTCAGTTTTTCTGATGGTCTTTGCTTTGTCCAAGTAGAGCCTCAGCTGTCTGAATGCCTACAGTGTATCTTTCTCCCCATTTTGAGGACTGGGAAAGAAGGTAGGCAGATGGATGGCTTGTTTGAGGGACAGCTCATTCACTACCGTAGGCATGAAAGAAGGACTGGCCCTAAGATTTACCCTCTCCTGTGGAAAACGAGCAAGGGAGGAACAGCCATGAGTGCATGGAGTTCAGACACTCCATGTGCAGAGGTTAGATCTAAAAGGACAGTTTTCCATGTGCAGAATTTTAGGATGGCAGATTATGCTGGCTCAAAAGGGGGCAAAATGAGCTTTTCCAGAACAAAGTTAAGATCCTACAGTGGAGTATTTTTTTTCTTGGATGCTTAATGTGCAAGCCTCCTTTCAGGAAGGGTTTGACATCTGTCCTGCACATAAGGGGGCATCAAGAGGCAAACGGACGCTGATGACTGACAGATTGAGTTTAATGGATGAGTAAGCCAAACCAAAATACACAAGTTCAGAGGTATTGGAGTACACTGGGGACCTCTGATAAGAGTGGTTCCTGTCTGTGTTTGTGGAACCAAATGGAAAACTTTTTCCACTTGGTTGCGTGTTATTTTCTGGTAGTAGTTTTCCCTGTTCTTGTAAAACCTGTACCACTACCTCTGAGAATAGCTGTCTTTTAGGAATCAGAATATTATCATTCACATAGTGAGACTGAGAGAAAGTAGGCCGAGAAGTAAAAGCCGACATTTTCTGTTGAGTGATTAGGTCTGGTTGTTTCAGAATTTTCCAGCAGCTTCCCTTGGACAGGTGGAACAAGATGTGAAACAAACGTCTTGGCCAGAAAAGGGCCAGGAGCAGGAATTTTGGAGTGTCCTTCTGGATTTTTATTAGGACTCTTGGAAGAAGTAGAAGTGCAGGGTAGGCATAGAGGAACCTCCCTGGCCACTGAAAGGAAAAGGTGTCTGCCCTCCAGGCTAAGTGAGATGGGGTCCTGGTGCAGAACAGAGGAAGCTGGTGATGTTCTGGAAATGCAAAGAAGTCTATCTGCAGCATACTCCAGCAGCGCATGATTGTTTGAAAACCTGTCTGTTCAGAATCAATTTGTGGGGGGTCCTTCAGGCCCCTGTTTAAAAAGTCTGCCAACACACTGCCTTGAGAGGGAATGTATACTGCTGTGAGGATCATGTTCAATTAAGCGGCCAGCTGCCAAGCCTCCTGTGCCAACCTGCATAAGGGAGTAGAACCTTGCTTGTTTATATACCACATCACTGTGGTGCTGCTTGTGTAAACCAAGAGTGTGCCTGGTTTCTATAGGTGCAGGAAAAAACAAAAAGGATGGCTGGAAAAAGTCATGGAAAAGCCACAATTTCTACTGGTGTGAGAAAGTCTGCAGAGCTTGCAGAACTCCAATTTCTTTCAGGTTAATATGTTCCTTCATGAGAGAAGATGGTCACTTCCCACTGTACTTTGTGGGATCCTGCCCAGGCCCCCCAAGCCCTGTCTGAGACATCTATGTGAAGAACTTAGCTGTGAGGGGCTGGGGTGAAAGGAAGACCTGGGTTGAGGGGAACCTGTTTCTACCACCAAAGTACCACCTTCTTGAAGCAGTGCAGCAGAAGGATCATCACATCCAAAGGGTGTGAAGTGTTGGGATCACCCTGATATCAGGTACCACTGAATTTTCCTCATCTATAGTGTGGCTAGGGGAAACACTGGGATAGAAGCAGCCATGAATCCCAGACCCCTGATGATCTCCCTTGCAGTACAGTGAGTCACAGAGTTTAGGGTTTCAAAGAAGCTTAAAAGACTGAGGACTTCTTCCTAATGAAGAAAGACATGCATTCTAGGTGCTGTAAAAAGACCAAATGGCAAAGCAGTAAACTAAAAATATGATGAGCCAAGGAAGAACCTGAGGAATTTCCTACTAGAAGGACCAATGGACATGTGAAGATAGACATACTTGGGGTCTAGGGACACCAAAAAGGCCTGAGCAAGAATGAAAGGCAGGAAGGTGTGGAGAGAGGCATTTTTAAAGCAGGAATGTGCTTAGCAGGGAGAGATCCAAGATGGGTTTCCATTGTCCTTTCTTCCTTGGTACTAGAAAGATTCATGAGTAAAAATATTTTCCTTTAGAGGACAAAGGTACTTTTTCTATGGTGCCCTGTGCTACTAAGTTTTGAATAATGAGAACAAGCAAAGGGAGCTGTTTTGAGTGGTGGAAGAGGAAATCCTTTTAGAGAGGGGGTGCTTTCCCATTACATGGCATAGCCCTCTTTCATAATACTCCGAACCCACTTGTCTGTGGTTACTGCTTCCTAAAAGGAGGGAGTGAGTCTTTTTGATACAAGGATGAAGGGGAGGGGTAGAGTGGAAGATAGTCCCAGGGTTTTGCTTCCAAAGGGAGGCCTCTCCAAAGGTGATTCCCTCTGTGGTTTGCCTGGAAATCTTTTTTTTCTTGGTGTTTTTCATTTGTGACAGGACCTAGGGTCCCTCTTATCAAATGAAGGAGGTTTGGTTGGGTAATTCTTAAGATATCTTGGGACTGTAGAGAGAAGAATTTGTCTATCTTTCATAGTCTTGCTTTGTTCTAGTAGGGCTTTAAAAAGCCTGGCAGCATGTGGTCTAAATGGGAGTTCTTTTTCCACAAGGGAATCTAGGATTTTAGATTTGAAGTCTTCAGACTCCTAAAAAAACAATGCCTGCATTTTCTGTGGAGGTTCAGGAAAGCTAATCTACCACCCTCCATCCTTATTACCTTCTACAGGTGTGCCATAGAAAGCATCCTAACAAGCAACTTAATGGTGTGGTAAGGGGGAGGTTCAGTTCCAGATCAAAAAGCCCTACAGAGGGTGGTGAAGGTTGCTGAGAAAATAACAGGCTCAACTTCCCAGCAATACATGGTCTAGATATGACACGTTGCTACAAGAGGGCCACAAAAATAGCCAGTGATCCTACACACCTTGCCTATGGTCTGTTTACAAGCTTGTCGTCTGGCAGACGATACCACAGCATGTGCTGTAAAACAACCAGGTTCAGGACCAGTTTCTTCCCACTGGTGATTATGTTCTTGAACTCTGAAAGCACTCTAAGGAATGCTGGTCATTGACGAGGTCTTGTGTCAGTCAACCATTATGGTGCAATATAAACTGAGATGCTTGCTCACAGATATCTGTTTACAATTTCAATCAAGTGCAATATTTATTTAACATTTACTTATTGGGAAAGTCTGACTTGGGACGAAGCCAATTTTCTGCAGATGCCCAGAGAGAAATGCTCCAGACGCATGTCTTTGAAATGTGGGAGGAAACTGCAGGGAGGACATGCAAACTCTGTACAGAAGGCACTCCAGCAGAGAATCGAACTGGAGAACCTCTTGCTGTGAGGCAACAATGCTACCATTGCACCACTGTGCCCTCAATATTTATTTGCTAGCTAGTCTAACATCAGAAAATAAGTATTCAATAAATAAATGTGCAATAATCAATCACTCAGCTGCTAAAAACTGTAGACATAATAATTTATAGTAGTATGCAGTAAAATAACAGTCTAACAATCCTATGTATGTTGCATGTGCTGTATGTAACTTATATGTGTGTAATTGTCATCTCAATATTGAGCCTCATGCATGTACTTTAATTTAGGTTACCCTTATGGAATCTAAATGACAAAGTTCACTTTGACATTTGATTTCAGGAATAGGCTGACTCTGCAGCCGTGCATATCCACTGATCACTGAGCCTGTGGCAGCAGCCCTGGCCACAGCATCAAAGCTGCATTTGAAGCTGTGTCAGACTATTTGTGTAGCTTGGGACAGTACTGTTTGCAATTGCTACTGAGAATCCGCAATCTGAGGTTCTGTCATGAGCTTATACACAGACTATAGCACAGGCACAGCAGGTATTAATCACTTTTGTCTGGAAGTTAACAACTCTGAATGCTAAAGTGAAAGAGGTGTAGACCTTCTTACCTCACCTATCCATGGCCCTGCTCTCCTTGTCTGTGGGGAAGGCATTAGCACATGGGAGGAGCTTGGATGGCTTATCTGAGGTGAGAGAAAAAGTAGGGTCAGCCACAGGATTTTTATACAGTTATTTTAGCTCATCAGGAACATTATAAAATTTGTCTGGTCTTTTAGGAGCAGGAGGCTGAGAATCAGGTGTTGAAGTAGAGTGAAAAGCATCCTGATATGCCTCCAGCACTGGGGGGGGGGGGGGGGGCAGATGAAGGGGATGGTGTGCCCATCTACAGGAGGCTGTAGTATCTCTTTTGTACATCAGAGATTTACTCTAATTGCCATTCAGTGTCTCATGTTTTAAATGGTTTCTCCTAAGGAAGCCTCTTCCAATGAAGAATTGCCTGAAGAAAGCTATTCTGGAGAGTGCTGTTGTGAAGAGTAATCCAGTGAATGATTAAAGTCTGGCTTTGGTTTCCCCTGTGAGGTGGGAAAGTCTAAACAGTGCTTTTGTGGTGTGGATTGAGTTAGCTGGGTCACAAAAGAAGGGGACTTCAGGGATATGATAGCTTTAAATAAGCCTTGAATGAAATCAATCCTTTCTTTTTCTCTAGAAGCTGTAGGGGACCATGACATGCTTAGTTTTCTGTTTTTACTTTTTGGGTGTGACATCTGTTTATACAAGTCTTGGTGGTTCACAGCCTTGGCACATTTCAATCAGCGTAGCAGGGACCTCTTCCCATACAAGGATCTGAGGGATTCCATTCAGGCCCTCCGAAATAAGCCACAGTTTGTCTGAGGTGTTTGCAGTATCTGCAAGGCCTCAGGGGCCATACTAGCCTCTGATGAGGTCTTCATAGAACACTTAGCTGTTGGACTGCAAATCGTCTTGGGGTCTCCTGAGTTTTTTCTTAGGGGAAAGGGCAATATCAAAAGAGGGGAATGCTATCTTAGATTGCACCAAGTATTTTAATCTTGGAGTTTCAAGGAAGGTATTACGAGTGGAAAGTCTAGACCTGAGGGGTTTTAGAAACAAATGACTGACAGATTGAACAGATTTGTAGTCATGTTCTTGGCCTAGGCAAAAAAGGCACTTAAGTGTGCAAGTCCTTGTATGGGATCAGCCAACTGCACTTGCACTTACCCCTCCTGACATATAACAAATTTTAAACACAGTCTAAGAAATAATAAAGGATGTTTCCCCAATGGTGCACTTATCTGACAATGAACAAGTAAAGCAACAGTACCAATGACCAAATGTGGATCAGTGCGACATATGTATGACTTGCATTTGGGCTGGCAGTTAGTCTAAGCAACTTATGCGTGCATTCACCTTCATACCCAGACACACAGAAGATGATGTCACATGTCAGATGCAAGCCCTCAGGAAAGTAAAGTTTTGGTATCCCCGTCGAATGTCAAAGGATATCTGCTACGAATAATGCAACAGTGACATCAGTCAGGACAGCCTATTATACTCACTAAAATGCCACAAACCACTATGAAATGCCATACTGCACCCTAATCTGGTCAGAAGTTTAACCCTGCAGTTTCTTTTTCAGTACTCCTGGTCCAGCATACTCTATTTACGGACAATACACCAACTTATTCTTACTTGTATATACTTTTAGAGCTATCCCTGCTCAGTTGTGGGATTCAAAATGGGGAGACCTCCTAACTGAAACTGCAACATCAAAATGTCGGCTGAAAGGGGCCCAGACACTCCTAAGGGCAACAGCTAGAGATGCTGAAATATCTCTGTAGACATCACAGTAGTGATCTACTACTGAAGACTTTCCAAGTCAAGACTGGCCATTTTTTCTTGACAGTATACCTGCTGCATTAGCCAGAACTGCTTACACAGGCTAAAAAGCATTACTGGCTAGTACAAGTACCATGTATAACATGTGCTGCCAAATGCGCACTTTATTTCTTTGGAATCACAAAACACAACCCCCCCCCCCATTTTGGGAATTCTAATGGTATGCAAATGGATAAATTACACAATGAATACTGAAACACTGTGAAAACAACTAAAACTGTTCACAATAAACACGCACACTGAGAAGCTTCGGGATAGTGAGTGGTGAGTGAGTCCTTAATGCCCTAAAAGCTTCTCTCTTATAAATATGTTATTATGGTGAGTGTATCATACAAACTCACTACCTAACGTCTGATGCATCACTTGGACAGTAACCCATAACATATAGGACTATTACAAAGTAATTTATATTCAAAGGGAGGCTGGTGGCTATAAGATCCCCGGCAAGAGAACTGTGCTGCAAACTAGTCCTTCCTTCGGACTGGAAATCTTTTGTTAATGCTTGTACATTAGTCCAAACTGATGTGTCCAGTATATCACACACATGGGTATTCTGGAAATATGGAGCAAAAATGGTAGGAGCCTTACCAGGGTATTTTCAGAGTTTTCCTTCATTTATTGTAGCAAAATGTACTAAGGTGCACTAGCCACTAAAATGGTTTGGTTAGTTAAGGGGAAGCCTGCCTTTGATAAACAAACAAACCCTAACATTATTTTATCTTCTCCAAGCATCATCTCAATTGTGTAAAGACATCCTTGGTATAAAGCAACATGTATTCACCTTGTCACACTTAGGTTGGGAAGCTCCAAGGACAGAACGGCTTCATTCAAGCAAACAGAAGCTACTGAATTAGGCAACTTGGAAGGATCACTCTTACCCATTTCCCTGACACTACTGAAGATGGTGTAGTTTAAAGCACATTAAGAAGAATCCTAGATCTGCAGAGATTAAAGTACTGTCAGCCCCCCCCCCCCCAAAAAAGAAAAAGATTAAGAGGGACAGTACAGTTGTGTACACCTACCATAAATGTAGATGTTCGAGTGTATTCACTGTTGCAGTCATTACATTTGGGTTATCCTGCTTGCAGGTCGCCCTCAGTCGGCCTGAATTCCAAAGTCTTGGGTCTTGCATCGGTTGCTGTCGCCTCTTCCCTGACGTCAGGTCGTCAGGAGTATAAAAGATGCAGCCGACGCCATTTTATTCAGTTTTTCTTGCCCCAGATGTCAGGTGCCCCCAAAAGGGTAGGCTAAAATTATGTAAATAAAACATACATGTACCAAAATAAGCTTTACCTTCATCTATAAGCAAATATACCACCTAGGTTGTATAGGTTAGAGAAGTAAAGATAAATTCCAGCAAAAATAAGGGGGGTGGCAGGTGGGTAACCTGGACTGCAACAGTGAATACACTCGAACATCTACATTTATGGTAAGTGTACACAACTGTACTATGTTCTTTGTGTTCCACTGTTGCAGTCATTACATTTGGGTTGAGTCCCAAAGCTATGGTTGGGGGGTCTGGAGCTAAACAGCATTAGGAGCGGTTATGAGGCCCTGCAGAACTGCAGTGGCAAAGCCTGCCCTGGATTTAGAGTAAAGAGGCAGATTGTAATGTTTTGTAAAGGTATGCACTGAACTCCAAGTAGCAGCCTCTAAAATGTCTTTGGTTGGTACTCCCCTGAGAAAGGCGGCAGAAGTGGCTGACACACTGGTTGAATGCGGCCTAATGCCTTTAGGCACTGGTTTGCCATGCTGTGAGTAGCAGAAACGAATGCAGTGACCTATCCACTTTGAAATAGTCTACTTGGAGATAGCCTTTCCTTGTGATGCTGTGGCATATGCCACTAATAATTGTTCTGGTTTTCTGAAAACTTTAGTTTTGTCCAAGTAAAATCTAAGTTGTCTGTGTACGTCCAAAGTATGCAGAATTTTCTCCCCCTTGTTCTGTGGATTTGGATAAAAAGTTGGCAAATCAATTGTTTGGTTAAGGGCTACACTGGATACCACCTTAGGCATAAATGTAGGGTTTGTTCTCAGAGAGACCCTGTCTGGATAAAAAATGATAAAGGGTTCCACAGCCATGAGAGCCTGTAGCTCTGAAACTCGTCTTGCAGAAGTTATTGCTAGGAGCAGAGCTGTTTTCTAAGATAAGAACTTTAAATCCGCAATAGCCGCTGGCTCAAAAGGAGGTAAGGTGGAGTTTTTTCCAAGACATAATTGAGGTCCCATGCAGGTATCGGCGTTCTCCTAGGAGGCCTTAAGTTTTTGACTCCTCTGAGGTACTGCCTTAATAAAGGATGAGAAAAGAGTGGTGGTTCTGTATTGTAATGAGCCAAAATGGCAGAGGCATGGATTTTAATTGATGAAAAATAGACCTTTGTCCAGCATCTCAGTTAAGTATTGCAAAATCTGAGGAATATTTGGGACAGCTGTATCAGTTCCTTGAGCTTGGTTCCAAGCACAAAATCGCTTCCATTTCCCAGCATATAATTTTCTAGTACTAGGCCTTCTGGCTTCTAAAATGACATCCATCACAGCTTTACTGAGAGTTGTGGTTTGTATGGCTAATTTATCAGCCATGCTGCCAGGTTTAGGGTCCTGAATTGGCTGTGCAGAATCTGATTGTTTTGCTGGGACAGTAAATGAGGTTGGGCATTGGGACAAGTTCCTTAAGATCGGATACCAGTACTGGCGTGGCCAGTCTGGGGCAATCAATCATTTTTGGTTTCTCCTGCCAGACCTTTAGGAGTACCTTGGGGAGGAGAGGCAGTGGAGGAATGGTATATACTGATAGGTTTCTCCAGCTGAAAGATAAGGCGTCCACTTTCCAAGCTTGTCTGTGATAAGTCCTTGTGCCGAATCTTTTTAGTTGATTGTTCTGAGGGGAGGCAAATAGATCTATGTCCGGGCGTCCTCATTTCTTTGTTATCATGCTGAAGGCTTGTGGATCCAGGTGCCACTCGTGGGGATCCATGAGGTTTCTGCTTAGTTCGTCTGCCAGAGTATTTTCCTTTCCTGGCAGGAATTGTGCCTGCAGATGAACTTGGTAAGTCAATGCTGTGTCCCATAAAGCCATGGCTTGTCTGCACAGGGGATAAGAATGAGTGCCTCCCTGCTTATGTACCACACGACCGTGGTGTTGTCTGTCTTTATCAGTAGTTGTCCTGGATGAAGTAGGTCCTTGAAGGCTGTCAGGGCATTTTGAACAGCTAGCATCTCTTTTTGATTGATATGTAGATGCTTTTGGCTTGTGGACCAGGGGCCCTGAATGCATCTTCCTGCCATGTAAGCCCCCCAGGCATAATCTGAAGCATCCGTCGTTAGTGTCTGACTGGCTGGGGGTAGTGAGAATGGCTGTCCCTCGTTTTGGTGACAAGCCTTTGTCCACCATCGAAACTCCTGTTGTAGGCAGGGAATTAGAGTCATCATAGTTTCCAGACTGTGGCAATGTTGTGTCCAGACACTTTTTAGGTACCATTGAATTTTCCTCATATGCAGTCTTGCATATGGAATTAGTAAGATGCAGGATGCCATGAAGCCCAAAGCCTGCAGAAATTTTCTTGCAGATAACTGGGCCTTTGTTGCCATTTCCTTGAAATAGGTTGTCAGTTCCCTTTGTTTGTCTGGAGTGAGATAAGCCATCTGGGCAGTTGTATTTAAGCTTGCACCCAGGAATATTATCTCTTGAGAGGGCACTAGTTTTGATTTCTTTTTGTTGACTGTGTACCCTAGGCATGTTAAAAGTCTCATCACAATAGTCAGATGCTGTAGAAGAATGTCCTTGTTCTCTGCTTGTATGAGGCAGTTGTCCAAGTAAGGATATATTTGTATTCCTCTTTGTCTGCAGTAAGCAATTACTGGTGCCAGGCACTTTGTGAAGACCCTGGGCACAGTAGATAAGCCAAAGGGCAGTGCAGAGAATTGGTAATTCTTTGAGCCATCCTTGAATCTGAGGTATCTTTTGCATGATTGTCTGATTGGGACATGCAGGTATGCCTCTTTTAGGTCTAAAGTCATGAGCCAAGCCTTGCTGCCCAGCATGGGCAGAAGCTGCTGCAAGGTTAACATCTTGAATTTTGGTATATCCAGGAAAGTGTTTAGAATAGATAGGTCTAGTATTGGTCTTCATGCTTTGTCCTTTCTGGGTACCAACAGTCGAGTAAAATCCCTGTCCCTGCTCTTGCTGTGGCACTTGTTGAATAGCCCTCATGTCCATGAGGGCTGCGACTTGTTTTTGAGCCTTTACCCATTGATTTTTTGGCAGGTCTGGCCAACCGTTTGCCCTTGGCAGGTTATGGAAATGAAATTTGTAGCCTTGTGACACTATGTCTAGAACCCATTTGTCCTGGGTAATAATGTGCCATTTTTGAGTAAAAAGTGCGAGTTTTCCCCCTAAGGGTGCTGCCAGATAAGTGCTTGGCGCAGGCAGGGGGAAGTCATTGGGACTGTTTCCTGTATGATTGTGCTTTGTCTTCTCCACCTTTGGAGGTAGAAGCACTCCACTGCTTAGGCCAGTAGGATCCTTGCGGATGTGATCTGCCTCTAGGGCATCTGGATCTGCCCCTTTGAGGTCTGTCTGAGACTGGAAAGGACCAATTCTTTGTAGGCCAGTGTCTGCTAAATCTAGGTGGCTGTACCTGTAAGAAATCCTTGACCGTTTGCATAGATTTAGCTTTGTCCTCCATTTTCTTTAACACCTCTTCTGCCTTAACACCAAACAAGGTATCATGTTGTAAAGGAGCATCTAATAATTTTGCTTTAACATGGTCAGGCAGATTTTGTTCCTTTAACCAAACATGCCTCCTAATGACAGAACCCGTAACAGCGGCCCTGCAGGAGGCCTCCAGAGAATCAAAACCAGATTGCAAAGTATGCTTCCCAACTTGTTCAGCTGCATGCAATAAATCCTGCATTTCTTTGTTTTGTGCACATTCAGAATTTGCCATCATTTTCTGTTTAAGCAGTGTCATGATATATTGCTGATATTTGAGCATATGAAACTGGCAATTTAAAGCCCTTATAGCCAAAGTAGCAGATGTGTAAATCTTTTTTCCCCATCTATCCAGTGCCCTAGAATCCCTGTCAGAGGGGGTAGGATTTTTTACAGTAGAAGCCTTGACCCCTTTTGAACCCTGAGAAATAGTTTCTGGGTCTGCAGAAGGGTTTTTAAAAAGGAATTTATGAGAGTCAAGGACCCTGTAGTATCTGTCCGGCTTAACAGGAGCTGGAGGTAGAGAGTCAGGGGTCAGACTAGACTCCGAGAACACATCATCTACAATGTCCAACACAGGTGGAATAGCTAGAGGCCTGTGTTGAGGTAGTAAAAGGAAGTCTCTGAGCCTTTTCTTAGATTCTGAAAAATCTTGGCTCTCCCAGTGGAAGTGCTCCCTCATGGTATGCAAGGTTTCCCCAAAAGAGTAGTCCTCAAGAGGAGAAGCTGAAGGAATTGATTCTTCAGCATCAGAATCCTCATAGGGGGAAAGAGAATATTCCTGATCAGAAGAGGAATCAGAAGAAATGGAAACCTGATTTGAAGATTCATAGTCTGTCTCTTGCCTAGGCCTCTTATCAGGAGGGGGATGGGAACCCCTGATCAAGGTAATTAAGTCTTCAGCCATTTTGAGCATTTGGGCATGGAGGCCTGTTATTGTGACTGCTGAACTTGTTTCTTTGCCTTTAAAGGTGTTTTATAGTCTTTGAAGTCGGTTTAATATACAATTGTTTAGGTCTGAATACACCCTCAGAAGCAGATGCCTGCTCAGCGGCTCCAGACCCATCTGAAGGAATAATCTCAGAGACTTCCATATCTTGAGTTTCCAGCGGCCTGGCCGACTCCACGTGGGAGTTGGTAGCGGCCTGTGACTCTAAAGTAGCGGGCGTCAGGGGCTGCAAAAGCACTTCACTGTGAACCGGCGACTTGCTTAGGAGAAGCTTCGTCGTCAGTTTTGGACCTTGGTTGCCTGTCTTTTTCTTTACGTTTTTTGTGAACTCCGGTAGTCGGATGGCTATCCGACGACATTGTATAATTAAATCTTCGTCCAAAATAGCTTAATGCAAAATCGTACCGACGCTTAATAGTGCGTTGGTTAAATCTAGCACAAAACCTACAACTAGCAACGTCGTGGTCAGGACCTAGGCAAGGAATACAGTAAGAATGAAAGTCCTTATGAGGTATTTGCTTCCCACAAGAAATACAATTATTAACTTTTTCTGACATCGGTCTGGAGCAAGAAAAAGGTTTCCCCAATGGGGTACTTAGCTTTTAATGAAGACTTCGGATCTGAAATTCGAACACGAAAATCTCAGGAGTCGGCCGACCGGCACTTGCAAACTGCTTCTGCTTCGGGCACCACCCGGCAAGAAAGACTGAATAAAATGGCGTCGGCTGCATCTTTTATACCCCTGACAACCTGACGTCAGGGAAGAGGCGACAGCAACCGACGCAAGACCCAAGACTTTGGAATTCAGGCCAACTGAGGGCAACCTGCAAGCAGGATAACCCAAATGTAATGACTGCAACAGTGAAACACGAAGAACATCTAATGTTACCTTTTCTAGCATAAAATTCAAATCAAAAGTAAGAAGCTGTTCACAAACTGGTGGGCTATACTGCAACACTCCTTCAAGGAAAATTTTACTAATATATACGGGGGTAGGTTTTCAAGCAGACAAGAAACTATTGCTAAATACTCCTTTACTAATAAGACCATCCTGAGTCAAGAAGATTAACCAGAGAAGTCAGCAATTTACTGACAGGACATAAAAAATAAAAAAAAGACAAACAAGACATGTTAAAAGTATCAGCTGATCAATGAGGGGACCATCACTGATGGGCCTGTAACTGGGATTATTCCTACTTTTACTCCAACCTGGGAAATCTTCTGAAGCTCCCACATTTTGAAGCATGCTCACCCTTTCCGGACTCTCATAACATCAAGTGCCACAGAGAGGCAAGTACAGTGGATATAAAAAGTGTACAAACCCCTCTTAAAATGCCAGGTTTTTGTGGTATAAAAAAATGAGAGCACAATAAATAATTTCAAAACTTTTCCCATCTTTAATGTGACCTATAACCTGTGCAATTCAATTGAAAAACAAACAAATCTGTTGGGGAAAAATATAAAAAATAAAAAACATACAATAAGCTGGTTGCAAACTTGGTCTGTATGTCTTGCCCCAAAACCCTCCATCTCATTTCACCCAATAACTGACTAAGCACACTCCTGCAAATAAAACAGTGAAGATTCAACAACTATGTCATTAAAAGCATATGAAATATATGCTTGCCTGACTTACTCTGAAGTGTAACAGCAACAGTCAGGAGGAGAAGGAAACCACACTCACTACAATTCCAGTCTCACATAGACCTACCACAACAGCAAACCAAACACATAAACACACAAAAACATACTCGGAGGCTCTAAATAAAAATCTGCCTAAGCAGCAGAGACCTCCAAAGCAGACACCCAAGCAACCGCTACCCCAAAACAAAACACGTGCAACACATAGCTTACAAAGCCAGTGTGCCGAACAGTCACAGCCCTTAAGGCTAAACAACACACCTGATACACTTGTAATAGGTGACTCTATTGTCAGGCACATTGACGTCCCGCTCACCAGGCTGAACAAGGAGAAGGTCACGGTGAGCTGCCTGTCGGGCGCTAGGATCCGCCACATAACACAAGCACTCAGGTCACTCCAAGGCAAGTACAAATATGACTCGGTCATTGTCCATGCTGGTGTGAATGACCTGAGACGTACCTCCCTGGACTATATGAAAAGAGACATAGAGGAGCTCTCTGAGCATGTAGCCCAGGCCGGTATGACCCTGACCTTGAGTAGCATCTTACCCTCACCAAGAATGATGCCACAATATGAAGACAAGATGATCAATTTCAACAATTGGCTTAAGTATTGGTGTCATTCAAAGGGGATCCAACGCCTGTCAGCCTGGGATGACATGCTCGACAAGCCACGATGCTTCGCTAGGGACGGCTTGTACCGGTCACTCCTGGGCTTTCGGATATTGGCAAAGGCTCTTGCTTCCCCCATAATGCCTTTTTTAGGCAAGGCTCAAAAGACAAACCCACCTCCATAGGTATCACAAGGGATTAGAAACAGAGTAATTTAAGGGCCAGCCCTACACACAAATGGGGCTTTCGAGATCTAGTATGTTCAACCCCCCTACACACCCTTCTCTTAAGGTGTTTGAGGAGCTTGTTGAGAAAGACATTAGGAAGTTGAATTCTTTGAAACTACACTCCCCACCTATTAATTTGAGTTTAAAACTAAGTCAGCTAATTAATTATCTCAAGAATGAAGGCTGTAGGGTTATGAAACCCGACAAAGGAGGTGGAGTAGTTTTAATGTATGCTACTGAATATGACACCTACCTTTATAATATGTTACAGGATACGGAGCAATATAAGTTAATCTCTAGGAATGAGATGAACTTAGCCTACTCCAAGATCAATTTTTTATTGTTCGACCATTTGCTACAAGGAGCCATTAATGAAAGATTATTCAACTATCTGCATGTAGATAAACCCAAAATCCCAGTTATTTTTGGGATTCCTAAAATGCATAAGGGTTTAGATCCACTTAAGTTTAGGCCAATTGTTTCTGGAGCAGGCAGCATTACAAAACCTTTGGGCAAGTTTATTGATTATGTTACTAAGAAATTTGCTTCTTCCCTACAATATGTGTGTAAGGACTCTTGGGATTTCCTTAAAGGCATTGAATGCAGTTTATTTAAACCTGATTTATTGATGATTACCATTGACATAGTGGAACTTTTTCCCAGCATTCCACATTCCATAGGTTTGGAATGGTTTAACGACACCCTGGTTGCTGAATCTGGCCTTGGTCATAGAGTTATTAGTTTGTTGGTTGATTTTATGGAGATTATACTTGAGAACAATTTCATTTATTTTAATGGGGAGTTTTATAGACAGAAGAAAGGAGTAGCAATGGGTGCCTCCTGTGCCTCCCTTTATGCAAATGTAGTGTTACACTATTGGGAGCATAAGTTTATATTTTCAACCCCTTGGGTTCAACATATAACCCATTACAGGAGGTACCTGGATGATATTTGTTTGTTGTGGGACGGGACATTAAATGCTTTTTTGGATTTTATGAGTTACATTAATTCTACTACCCACTTTTTGTCCTTTACCCACAATGTTAGTCATGATGAATTAAACTATCTTGATGTAACCCTTTCTAAAGATTGTACTGACAAAACTTTTCAGTCTAAACTCTACAGGAAAACTACATTCTCTAACTCATATTTAGATTTTGACAGTGGACATCCTTTCCATCAAAAGAAAGGTATTGTCAAAGGCCAATTTATTTGGGCATCCAGGATGTCTAGTACATATGAATATTTTTTGGAGGAAGTTCAATTTTTAAAAACCCTTTTTTTTTTTGAAAGAGGCTATCCCGCCTCACTTATTAACAGCTTGGCTCAAGAAGTTATTGAGAATAGGGAACAGAAATACTTTCCGTTGCTAGGAAGTGGTTCAACATTGGCTGAACAAGGGAATAAAACTGATCAGTTTGAACCTCACAGTAATTTTATCTACACTTTTTCTAGTGATTTTCATCATGTTGAGGAAGCAATCTCTAGGTACTGGCCAGTTTTGACCTTACATGATGAACTAAAATATTTGGTTCAAGAATGTCCTAGATTTGTTAGGAGAAAGGACGTTAATCTAAAGGAATTATTCGAGAGGAAGCAACCCGCAGGGTCCCCATTGGAAAGTGTTAGATTGGGTACCTACAAATGTGGGGCTTGCAAGCACTGCACTGCTATTATTAACGACAGTACTTTATATATTTCATCTAGGAAGTTTTTGTTCAGTGCCGACCGATATTCCAGTTGTGGGACAAAAGGAGTGGTATACTTAGGTCTTTGCACACATTGTTCTAGTTTCTACGTAGGGAAAACTGAAAGGCCTTTAAGAAGGAGGATTTATGAACATTTATATGATGTTTCTAAAAAGAAAGAAACCAGTACCTTTTATAAGCATTTTAATCTTTGCCCTAAAATGCAGCTTAAATTTATTGTTTTGGAACAATTGACACCAGATGCCAGAGGAGGGGACTGGGAGACCAGGTTGGAGTATAGAGAACTCTTATGGCAGCTTAGCTTGGATGCTGCGAAGCCCCCTGGCCTCAATGAGACTATCAATATCAGCAGTGTACTTAGATTGAGAATGGCCCGATTATAAGATTTTCATGTAAATTTATTTTATGAAGTGAGTTTATTATTTATTTTTTGTAAACTCATTTGTTTGTTTTTTATTTATTGAATCATGCAAGTTTGGGTAGTAAGAACTGATTTCTAAATGCACATTTTATTACAGTTTTTTCATCATTTGACATTATTTGATTGGGTATTATTAGTTTTCAGATGCAGTAACAATATCTATTTATTTATTTGTTTAATTGTTTTTGAATTGTATATCAGAATATATATATATATATATATATATATATATGTATTACCACTCTGATAGGTACTTGAAACAAACTAAGTTATAGCAATATAACTGTATCTTTAACAACAGGTTATTAATCATTAGTAGTTTTTAATTTTAATTTTGATTAATTAAGTTGATAATAATTAGGTTAATTAGTATAGCAGGTGACTTGATTTTACCTATTTAATGATGGCATTGTATTCTGTTTTTTATCTTGAGAAAGCTCGGTATTAACCAAGCGAAAGCGCTTGATATATTCTGCTCTTGTGTTTTCGTCAATAAAGACTTTTTACCGCCTGGTGGTTCCAGTTTCCTCGCTGGTGGACGTTTTTTACTTCTTGGTTTTTTCGTGCTTACTTATCATTTTTTAAACTAAGGGTAATGCTACTCAACACCAGAAGTCTAAACCTCAAGATGCATGCACTCGAAACTCTCCTTAGCATGGAGAATATCGATATCTGTGCAGTAACAGAAACCTGGTTCAAGGCTCCTGAGAGCACCCCAGCACTACCAGGTTATACCTGATACCATGCTTTTTGGCCCCAAAACTTGGACCGAACCACAAAAGGAGGGGGGAGTATCAATATTCATCAAAGATACCCACACCTCCAGGTTGGTGGTACAGCACAAAGCATCAGAGACTATCCATGTGCAACTAATAGTGGGTAAAACTGCCTTCCAGTTTATAGCCTGCTACAGGCCACCCTCCCAAACCCAGGAACCTCACTCGGCCTTCCTGAGAACACTGGAAAATATGAAGGTCTCTCCAAACACCATTATATTGGGCGACTTCAACTACCCAAACAGACTAGGAGCATTACTCTAGCTCCAACACCCTAGCCCAAAGGTTCCTAGAATTTATAAATTCAAATGCTATGGAACAACTTGTTACCACTCCCACAAGAGGGGAAAACATACTGGACCTGATCATCACCAACATGGGGACTCTATGCTCCAGACCAGAAGTGTATCCCTCACTGGTAAGATCAGACCATAAACTAATCTCACTGGATATTCACATCCCGACCCCACCCCCTGCCCAGAAACCCACAGTGAAAAACTTCCATAAAGCAAATTTCACACTCCTCAAAACCGAGGTGGAATCCTTTAAAGCCCCCAAGCCTGTGGAAAATACGGCCCAGACCGCAGAATCCTTTATAAACGCATTCTATGAACACCTTCAGGAATGCATGGATCATGCAATCCCAAATAAAACCAAGACCCAATCCTCCAAAGGCAGACGTCCTGTCTGGTGGACCCCAGCCATAAACAAACTATACAATAGAAGGAGGAAGCTACTACATGATAGAGCAAAATCCCAAAAAGGGAAGGCATCTCTGATCAGTATTAGCAAAAAACTACGGGCACTCATAAAATCGTCTAAGGCCAGCTTCGAGAGAAAAATTGCACAGGACACTAAGGATAATCACAAGGCTTTCTTTAGTTATGTTAGGAACCTGGGTGGGAATTCCCAGATATGCTCAGAATTAGTCCAAAATGACAAAAAATACATGGAACCCACAGACATTGCCAACATCCTAGCTGACAGGTTCAGCGCAAATTTCTCCCCCCCCTCCCCACCAAAAGGGCAAATATCTATCCCAGCAGAGTACTGCCCCCCCTGACATCTCAGATGCTCAGGTAAGAGCCACCCTCTCCAAAGCAAAAAACACAGCATCAATGGAACCAGACGGTGTCCCGGGCTGCGTCCTACATGAACTCCAAGAAGAGCTAAACCCAAACATAAAACTACTGTTCAATCTCAGCCTTACTACAGGATATGTACCCAAAGAGTGGCATACAGCAACAGTGGTCCCTCTCCACAAAGGTGGTGCCTCAACGGATCCTGGAAACTATCACCCCATAAGCCTGACTAGCTTGGTCTGCAAAGCTATGGAAAGGATCATCATGGACCTCATAAATAAAGATATTGGGGACCTACAGACACTGGATCCTACCCAGTCCGGCTTTGTTAAGGGCAGATCCTGCCTCTTAAACCTGGTTGATTTCTTTGAAACAGTCACCAAGGCCATTGACGAGGGGAAGGTGGTCCACACAGCCTACCTGGACCTCGCCAAAGCCTTCGATACAATACCCCACTCGGGAATTATAGATAAGCTCACCAGCTTAAATATAAACCCCTATGTCACTAGATGGGTTGCAAACTGGCTCAAGGACAGAACCCACATGGTTAGAATTGCTGGAGCCATGTCAGACTCCAAACCAGTTACAAGTGGCATCCCACAAGGCTCAGTCCTGGGACCTCTCTTGTTCGGTATATATTTCTCGGAGGTACAAGCCAACACGGAAGGACTGTGGCTGACCAAGTTCGCAGATGACTGCAAACTGGGCACCATAATCAACTCTCCAGCCAACACAAGCATCCTCCAAAAGGGCCTCATAGAAACAGACAACTGGTGCCAGAGTCATGGCCTCAAGCTAAACGCCAAAAAGTGTATAGTCATCCCCTTTGGCAAAAACAAAGTGCCCACAAATTACCACATAGGTGGTAATCCATTAAGTACTGAAGAAGTAATTAGGGACCTGGGGACACAAGTTGATAGCAATCTCTCATTTGACAACCACGTGGCCAAAGTGGTTAGAAAAACATTTTATATAGCCCACCTAATCATGAAGTGATTCACATCTAGATCAGGGGAGGTCATCGTGCCTCTTTACTCATCCCTCATCAGGCCCATAATTGAGTACAATGCCCCTTTTGGGATGTACCTTACCAGACACCTGCAGCAACTGGAAAGACCCCAAAAGTACCTCACCAAGAGGATCAAAGGGCTCAAACAGATGCCATATGCTGCCCGGTTAAAGAAACTCCAGCTCTACTCAGTGGCATACCGCCTGCTCAGAGGCGATCTGTGCCTGACGTATAAAGCCATGTCCAACCCGGAATTAATGGACATGCTGCACCTCAGAAAATCCAAATCCCATCGAGCTACGTGTTCGAGAGACTTGAACCTCAGCAGTGAAATAAATAGGACATGCTGGAGGGACAGATTCATAACCCAGAGGCTCCCTTCACTCTGTAATAAAATCCCAGTCCAGGTTAGGCAGAGTCCCTCATTGACTCTCTTCAAGAGGAATCTTGATGAGTGGATGGGAGATCGTAGGTTTACCCCGGGTATCACTTCTGTGCCACTGTTAAACAGAGGCACAGTATACTAACCTCGAAAAAGGGCATAGCAAAATTAATTTAAAATGGGTGGTGAAAGCCAAACACACTCTGGCTAGGCTCTGGCTAGGTTTATAAATGCCCTAGGGCAGATAGCCTAGTATGAACCTATGAACCAATGGAGGGGAAGAGCCATTCAGACAAAGGTATATGAAAGGATATCTTTGACCTGCTCAGAAGGGTCCCCCTTGTAGATCAATTAATACATTAAAAATATATTGACACATATATAAATATGTATCAAGCACTAATATAAACGGCATGTCTCTTTATGGAACATAGTACTAGAGGGACTGGAGTGTCACATGATCATGCATTCTATTAGTACTAGAGGGACTGGAGTGTCACATTATCATGCATTCTACATCACTCTGAAGTAAAGAGCTCCTAAGAAAGGAAGTGCAGCTGTGTAAGTAAACTTACCATAACGGTAGATGCTTGAATAAGTCACTATTGCAGTTACACACACACACACACACACACACACACACACACACACACACACACACACACACACACACACACACACACACACACACACACACACACACCTAACTTGCCAGACTGGTACAGTATTATTGAGGGGAAGGCAAGGTTATGGACCAACAGTTCTAAATGATGAGCAAGCTTCATTGCACAGAAAGATAAAGCCTCGACTATGCTGCAGGCTACCCAAGTTTGATTAGCATCTCAGGTGCCTGTAGGGTCTGGCTGAGGAGGCTGGGGGCACTGTCAGCTTGCCAAATCTGGGAGGACGAAGGCAGCTCTGCTTGTCACAAAAGTGACACCTGTCACAGTACTAGGTGTTACACCTAGTGAAGACCAGACCCACACAGTCAAAGTGTAGTTGCTCTAGGAGTCAAGAACTGTGTGTGTGTGTGTGTGTGTGTGTGTGTGTGTGTGTGTGTGTGTGTGTGTGTGTGTGTGTGTGTGTGTGTGTGTGTGTGTGTGAGAGATCCATACCTCCCTCCGCCCCTGCAGGAGACAGCAGTAGCGAAACTTGGAGGAGCTGCAGATGGGGCAGTAGATACTCCTACAAGGCAGAGGGAAGGCCACCACCCAGGACCAGCAAGCTGATAGACTCTCTAACACCAAAGCCCTGTCAAGGAATGAAAGGGTGATCAGAAATCCTAAGCAGGAAATGAACCACTGGGCTCTCACTTAGAGAATGCTATGCTCCCATTTCCCTGAAATGAATGAGTCAACTGTGTGTAGAAAAGAAGCCACTGGCAAGGTTCTGTGATGTAGCAAATACCTAAATGATGCTCATACACGCTGTGCTCAGAAAGAAAAGGAGATGATAGGTATGGTAGTCATAGGTTCGGCAGTCATACGTTTTGATTGTCAAGTTTCATGACTGTTTCTGAGGTAAAAAGTTCACAGTGGACCATAAAATACTCAGTATATTCAAGAAATTCTTGCATAATAAATATGTAAAAGTTCAAAGATGTTACCGTCTAGGCAAAAACATGATTGCAGGTTCAGTACATCCGCACATCCATCCATAACCCCTTTTTCCTATTTTTGCACATAGTGTCAGGATGTCACTTCAACAGTGACAACCATCTAGAGGCAATGTTCGCACTGCTGGGTGACTACCCTGCCGCTGTTGTTCTTCCATACCACACACATTGCTTGCTTACACCAATGGCCAATTTAGAGTGCCCAATCCACATACTGCAAGTCTTTGGAATGTGAAAGAAACCTGGAGAACCTGGAGAAAACCAAGACAAACACAGGAAGGACAAGCATACTCCACACAGAAGGCACCCCAGCTTAGAATCGAACTGGAGAACCATTTGCTGTGAGGCAACAATACTGCCCGCTACTGTACTGTGCTGCCTACTGCAGGTTCAGTACAAACCTGGGAAATTAATGAAAAAAGTTGATACCGTAAGTACAGCATAGCTGCATACGTTTTAGATTTATTTGAAGAACATCTAGCAGCCCTTTGGCTGGATTCTTAATTACCTTTGTCTGTTAAGAAGCTATAAGAGCTCAACTTAAAGCATGTGGAAGGAAAGCCTTTAAAGTACAGTTGCTGCTGTATGATGCAACTATGACAGGATAACCAGAAAATGCTAAGTTCTTACAACCAGTCATGAATGTTTTTTTTCCTTCTAGTTACATGTTTTATTGTATTAAATTTACTACTCAAAAGCTAAGAGTCATTATTCTTACTCAGCTGTGAGAAGCAATGGTAGCTAAATAAAATCCATGACTCATGCCCAGGAATCAGCAAGTGTAAGGGCTTAACAATGTTCTATACGGGTTTAACATGTCGGAATAGACAGAACTAATAGTGCAGAAATGTGACAAATGCAGAATGTTCAGAAACCAAAATCAAAACAAGGAAGTAATACACTGACATTTCATGTTTACCTTGAAGGAAAATGGCACCTGCCAAAGCAATGATGCATATTATCTCATGTGCAGACTACTACTAGCAATTTGTAGCAGTTATGTGGTTACAAGACACAAGTCAAAGTGCAGCTGCAGTGCTGAAACCAGACTTCATTAGACATGGAATTACTGGTGACATTATAATCAGATAATCCGAGGCAGACACTAAAAACAACCACAAAGCCTTCTATAGTTATATCAAGAATCTCCATGGCAATATCCAGGTTTGCTCTGAGTTACTGCACAATGGTACCTCCTACACTGAGCCAACAGATATTGCCAACATACTGGCCGACAGATTCAGTGCCAACATTACCCCTCTCTCCCTCCCTAAAGGACCAATCAATCACAATACCGGACGAATGCCAGGCACCCAGCATTACTGCAGCACAGGTTAAAGCTGTATTGTCCAAGGCCAAGAATACAGTTTTCATGGGACCCGTCAATATCCCTGGATGTGTTCTACATGAACTACAAAGTGAACTGGCACCACATCTGTGTGCCCTGTTTAATCACAGCCTAACCTCATGCTCTGTCCCTACCAAATGGCGCACTGCTACAGTCACCCCTCTCCATAAAGGGGGAGCGACTACAGACCCTGGGAATTATCGCCCCATTAGCCTGAGTCTGATATGTAAGGCTATGACATGCATCATCATGGACCTAATTAACAAGGATATAGGGAATCTCCCAACACTAGATCCCACGCAATTTGGTTTTGTGAAAGGTAGATCATGGCTGCTCAACCTGGTTGACTTCTTTGAGTCAGTCACCAGAGCTGTGGATGAGGGCAAGGCAATTCCATACAGCCTACCTTGATCTAGCCAAGGCATTTGATACCATTCAAACTATTGATAAACTCACCAAACTAGGCATTGACCCCTATATCACTAGGTGGGTTGCAAATTGGTTCACAGATAGAACCCACAGTGTGAAAGTAGCGGTCTCCCAAGTCAGACTGCTAACCAGCCACGAGTGGATTCCCACAGGGATCGGTCCTGGGTCCTCTCCTGTTTGGCATCTACATCTCAGAAGTCCAAACCAACATGGAGGGACTCTGGCTGACCAAATTCGCAGACGACTGCAAGCTGGTAGCCATTATTAACTCCCCAAGTGATGTAGACATCCTACAGAAAGGCCTCACTGAGACCAATAACTGGTGTCGAAACCATGGCCTTAAGCTTAATGCCAAAATATGTGTCGTCATCCCCTTTGGGGAAAACTCAGTTCCCACTAATTACCACATAGATGGCAGCCCACTGAACAGTGAAGGCGTTATAAGAGCTCTGGGGACACAGGTTGACAGCAACCTCTCCTTCAACCACCACATTGCCACTGTGGTCAGAAAGTCCTTCTAAGTGGCACATCTCATTACCAAAGGTTTTGCATCCAGGAAGAAAGAGGTCATCATCTCTCTCTACTCTTCTCTCATTCACCCAATCATCGAGTATAATGCCCCATTTGGCATGTACCTCACTAGACACATGCAACAGCTAGAAAGGCCACAAAAGTACCTCATGAAGAGGATCCTAGGTCTTAAACACATGTCCTACATGGACAGACTCAAAAAATCCAGCTATTCTCCGTCTCATATCTTCTACTAAGAGGCAATCTTTGCTTGACTTACAAAGCCATGTCTGACCCAGCTCTGTTAAAAATGCTATATCTAAAGAAATCCCAATCCCGTCTGCACCACATGCTCCACAGGCCTCAACCTCATTACCACAATCAACAGGACATGCTGGAGGGACAGGTTCATAACGTAGACACTGCCCATGCTCTGCAACAGACTTCCCATACATGTCAAGCAAAGCACCTCACTGGCCCTCTTCAAGAGAAATATTGATGAGTGGATGGGAAATAGAAAGTTCACCCCGGGTATCACTCCAGTGGCTCTACCTGATAGAGGCACTGGGAACTAATGCCAGGGCACTTCTATGGGCTAGGCTTGTAAAGGCTCCAGGCCCATTAGCCTAGTACACTCCTATGAACTTGCGAGCCACGAAATTCACAACTCTGTGAAATAGGGGAAGTTCAAACATTACCTCGAGTCCTAGGTATTCTCAGGGTAATAGGCAAGTGGAACAATGTTTCAAATAGTGAAAAAAAAGTCTCATCAAAAATTGCAATATAATATCAAACTTGTTATCAGCCTGTTTCTGAATATAGGCTCACAAAATGCAGTGATCTACTTCTAGTTATGGTAGACATCTAAAGCCCAAACTACCTACCTCATTTTCTTTGCTAGTACCCAGTAGCAAAAGTGCTGTGAGTCATTATACGATAGGTAACAAACAAAGGTTTTTACTATGACAGATCATCTAAAAAAAATCTTTCAGCTTTACAGAAAGGGAAAGCATTAAGAATGAAATTAGGCCAAAGTTGATCTTTATTTTCAGTTCAAGGGATTGCATCTGGTTCTATACAGTATCTTAGACTGCATGTGGTACAAGGCCCAGATCCACAAGTTTAGTGAAGAAATGGGAATCATTTAGCAAATGTATCAGAGCCATAGGATAATTAGTTGAATGCGAGTCATAATATGAAAGCTTTATCAGTTACAGTGATCGCACATAGCGCATATATATTGAATATGTACTTTTCTAAACTCAACTGACTTGAATTAATTTAATACATATCATGCATCAAACCAAATATAGATACGGAGTAGAGTTTACTAAATTAATATATATTTCAAAACTGTAGGTTTATGGTACATTAATTTAAAGTGCATGTGTTCGTATATACCAAGTCTGTCTGTAGTAAAGCTTCATGGTATTATGAACCATGTCTACTGCCTATCACTCATCTTGACAACTGCATAATGTTCACGTGTACACACACTACATGCAACTATTTGTAACATAATAAACCCACTGAGAAGTGTTCCCTATCGAGAAGAACCCTAAGTAGGACCCCCCCCCACAGGGGTGCAAGGAGCAGGAGAATAGCCAAGCAGCACAATTTGGAAGTCTGGAGTAAAAATGGTAACAAAGGAGATTTCAGCCCTGAAGTCCAATCAGTATTGTTTTGTTTTGGGGGGGGGGGGCTAATGCCCAAATGGAAAAACACAAATATCCAAAAAAGAGGCATTACTGGAGGAGCCATACCTCTGGTAGACTTCCTTTGACAGCAGCATTTTGCAATAGGTGGCTTGAGAGATGATAGTAAAAGGCAAAGAGGTTAGCAATTTATTTGAAAAATCTTGGTTTTGTAAACATCACTTTTTTTTCCCTGCACACAGGGTAGGAGGCAAATAGCTGTTCTATCTTCTGTAATTTGGGTATTCACTTCCAGAAGAAACTGAGGTGGTGGTGCATGTCTTTGGTGCCTTCTAGTTTTTGTCCTTGCAAAGAAAACCAAGAGGTCAATGGTTTAATTTAAAGACAACTCCAATGTCACCTTTGGGAAAAATATAGGTAGATCCTGGAGCCCACCCAATCTGTGTTAAAGACCAGATGTGATTCTTTACAAAGAGGGGCCTGAATCAATAAGACCCTGCAGGCAGAGGAGATGGCCACTGGAGAGGCTCTTCAAAGGTGGGCAAAGATGGAGAATCCCTTAAAAGAATGCTTCACCATCCAATGCTGGACCATAGACTTGCCCTCAACATGATGGCAGGTGCTGGTGAGTCCATCAAATACAGTAGTGTAGGAGATTAGCTCAGTGAGGGAATAGAAGTACAATCTTTGGCTACATGTTATGGATGGAAAAGTTAAAGTGAATGCAAGTGGAGGGAACATTCCTGAATATATAAACCAGGCCAAAACTGAAGGAAAGACAGAATACTGACTAAACTAGAAGGCAAGTCCCTAAAGCTATCCATCAAATCAGATAACCTCAGAAGAAATGAGTGTAAATGTGGCTCAAAATACATCCGCAAGAAAATAACTGAGCAAAGTGTTAGTCTGAATAAGCAGGTGCAGATGATCAGTGTGGTGAAATAGGAAATGAAAAAGATGGAAATACAGCAAGATATGGTGCAACGCTTGAAGGGGTACAGTTGTGAGCTGTGGGACTGCCCAAAGGGGGTGGAGCTATGCCATTCTTTAATGAGCATGTAAAAAAAAAAAAAAAGGCAGACTACCAGATGCACACTGGTATGGCCCAAAATGTGGGAAACATCTAGTGATGCGAGGAAGCCCTGTCGAATTAACATAAGCTTCTCGTTTACCACATAAAAGTGTAGACTTAAAAGATAGCAGAACAAGGTGAGGTATATGCTTGGTGGATTATACAATAAAAGTCCAGGAAGATTATGCCAGGCAGACATATCTGTGGAAGACCAGTTCAAATCTCAATGTGGAATTTAAGGAAGGATGGAATAAGTGTGAACCTCATCTGACTACTCTGACGTGGACATGGAGGGATAATCATCTTTCTTTTGATGTGTATGAGAAGGTGCCTTTTAGTGGTGGTGTATGCAGACACTGACATTGGTAAGCTTGTACACAACAAAACCAGTGGCTGTGGATGGGCAGCCTTCCTCGGGATGAAGGTGTCGTATCAGCAATATAGTTCTATATAAGTGGGAAGGCAGGAACTTGAATACAGAAAGTGGCAGCAGTTAGAGGAACACACCTCCCCTGTTATTATGCTGGTTAAAAGCAGTGAAGCAAACCCTTTTGACCAGTCCCAGTTAAAAGGGGAGAAAAAACTGAAAGAGTGATAGTGGCACTAGGTGATTTAGTAGGGGAGTGGGGTGGGGGGACCAGGAACTAGGCCTGGATAAAGGAATCACTGCAAACAATGAATTACCAGTGGCTAAAGTCAGAGGAGGGAGATGATATAAAGAGCACAGAAAATCTTCAGACATTCAAACAAAAAAATCATCTATGCTAAGTGCATATAGGTTCATAGGTTCATTGTTCATAGTTTAGTACTAAGCTAACTGCCCTTGCGAGACATTTTAAGCCAAGCCAATTAGCCCTTGTGAGACTCAAACCCTGGATCTTTTGTTTGTAAGGCAAACGCCTTAGCCATTAAGCCACCCATATGCTTTTGTAACACAGGCTATGTGTGCATCTTATAATGGCAGGTAGACATATTTGTAGTAAAGTTTATTTTTTGTACATAATGTGTTTTGATTCTTTTTTTTTTTTACTATGCAGTCTTTCTAATAATTGCATATTGAATATTATACCTGTGTAAATAAACCTACGATATTTTTACAGTACCATTGTACCTGCATCATGGCTGAAAAGGGTCAGAAGACCAGTCCACCAACCTGATCACCAAATTGTAAAATAAGATGAAACATCCCAAGATGGGACAGAAAAGAGCTTGCATGTTTATTTTTCCATGTGTGCATTTTCTCACTTAATCGACTGACCATTTGTCCTGTGAAATCTGAATTTTACCACCCAAGCTAGATGCGACCATACCTCTCAACCTGGAATCATCAAAAATATGGACAAAGGCCCATGAAAGGTAGTACAACTGGCCAAAAATCTGTACCCTGATTAACATATAATTTTCTTACTTAATTATGTAACCCCACCAACTTTTAAATGCACACTAAAGAACAAACAAAACATTAAACACAAAATATAAACAGAATAGTGTTTTATGTATATTATTTGAACTTGTATCAAACTTTGACCTTGTGTAAAACTAAAATACAATTTTCTTTTACAAAAATAAAATTAACTGCTTCTACACTAATATTAAATAACACAAAAAAAAAACATAACCAAAACAAAACTTTTATTTTTATAAAACTAAAATACAATTTTCTTTTATAAAAATAAAATTAATTTCTACACTACAATTTGTGTAAGTAATCAAATGAATTCCATCTACTACATTGGTATACATTTTAAATAAATACAAATTAAATAAACTCTAACTTCTAAACTAGTATAAAATAAAACTAAAATAAATACAAATCAAATTTTTGTCTATTAGTTAAGTAATTAGGTTCATAGGTTAGTACTAGGCTATAGGCCCTAGGGCCTATACAAGCCTAGCCATAAGAATTCCCTGGCTATTTCTTCCCACAGTACTTACTTCCCTGAACCCCTGTTTAGCAGGGAGACTGACATGATCCCCAGGGTGAATTTCCTATCCCCCATCCAATCATCAAGGTTCCTTTTGAAGAGGGCCAAAAAGGCGCTCTGCTTGACATGTATGGGCAGTCTATTCCAGAGTCTGGGGAGTCTCTGGGTCAGGAACCTATCCCTCCAACATGTTTTGTTCATTGTGATGACAAGGTTTAGATCCCTGGAGCATGCGACTCTGAGGGATTGGGATTTCTTTAAGTGTAGCATGTCCAACATCTCTGGGTTTGACATGGCCTTGTATGTTAAGCAGAGATCGCCTCTGAGTAGACAGTATGCGACAGAGTATAAGTGGATTTTTCTTAGACAGTCAGCATAGGACATCTGCTTTAGGCCTGTGATTCTCGGCCTTTCCAGTTGTTGCAGATGTCTTAAGAGGTACATACCAAACTGGGCATTGTATTCTATAGTGGGTCTAATGAGGGATGAGTACAGTGGGACAATGATCTCCTTTTTTCTGGATGAAAAGCCCTTCGTGATGAGGTGTGCTACATAGAAGGATTTCCTGACTGTTGTGGCGATGTGGTTATCGAAGGTGAGACCACTGTCCACCTGTGTCCCTAAGTCTCTTATCACACTTTCAGTATTTAGTTTACTGCCACCTATGTGGTAATTCACGGGTACATGTTTTTTTTCCCAAAGGGGATAAAAAGAAAATGTACTCACCATAATGTTCCATCCGAGTAGTTCTACTTCATTTGTCTTCAAAATGTGGGATACCGGATCCAAGCTGGCAACTTGGCTAGCATCTGCTCCGAGCTCCTCCCTTACCCATAATATACCTCACTACCTTCCATCCCCAAAATCGAGTTTGCTGAACCTTATACTGACAACCCGACCTGAAAAATACTTGTGACCTAGAACTGTAGCCAGTAGGCTGTCCACATGCCAAGGTCCGGGAAAGGAGGGAGGGACAGTTGAAGACAAATGAAGGAGAACTACTCAGATGGAACATTATGGTGAGTACATAACTTCTTTATATGAAGTAGTTTACTTCATTTGGTCTTCAACCTGTGGGACAGAGTTCCCCAGCTATTCAACTCCTGGAAGGCCCTCATGGAAGGATATTCTGGAGCACCGCGGAAGCAAAGGATGCTCTCCTTCTGGAAGACAAATCTAGTTTGTAGTGAGAAATAAATGTATGAGATGAGGACCAAGCAGCTGCAGAACAAATATCATCCAAAGACACTCTAGAGCAAAAAGCTGCAGACGTAGCCATCAATCTAGTGGAATGAGCTCTCACCTGACCCGAAGGAGAAATGCCTCTGTCCTTATAGACCCGAAGGAAACATGAAGAAATCCATCCAGCAATACTGACCTTGAAGTTAGGTTTCTCCAAAAAGGGTTTATAGAAGGATACAAACAATTGATCAGATTTACAGAATTTTTTTGTCCAGTATAAATAGAATCGTAACTTTAATGAACATCCAGCAAGTGGAGTTTTGTACTCCATCTTGTTAGTAAAATTAAAAAAGAACACATGAAATTGATGGTCTGACAACACAGCCTACAAACTCAGTGTGCCACTCAACCACAACCCATAATGCATAACAACGTACCCAACACTCTAGTCATAGGTGACTCTATAGTCAGGCACACTGATGTTCCATTCACCAGGCTAAACAAGGAGACAGTTACTGTCAGGTGCCAGGATCTGCCACATAACGCATGCACTCAGGTCACTCCACAGCAAGTATAAATATGACTCTGTCATTGTCCATGTTGGTGTGAATGACCTGAGACGTACCTCCCTGGACTACATGAAAAGAGACATGGAGGAGCTTTCTGATCTTGTAGCCCAGGCATGACCCTAGCCCTAAGTAGCATCCTGCCATCACCCAGAATGACACCACAGTACAAGTACAAAAATGATTGACTTCAACAATTGGCTAAGCTTCTGGTGTCATTCTAAGGGGATCCAGTATCTGTCTGCCTGGGATGACATGATCGACAAACCACGATGCTTTGCCAGAGATGGCCTGCACCTGTCGCCCTTGGGATTCCGGATACTGGCTAAGGCTCTTGCTACCCCTATAGTGCATTTTTTAGGCAAGATTCAAATGACAAATTCACCACCGTAACAGGTACAAGCAAGCAAAATCTGAGGGCAATGCTACTTAATGCTAGAAGTCTAAACCTCAAAATGCACTCACTCGAGGCACTCCTTAAAATGGAGAATGTCGACACCTGTGCAGTGACAGAGACCTAGTTCAAGGCTCCAGACAGCACTCCTGCGTTACCAGGCTATAATTCATATCACACCTTTTGGCCACCTAACCTGGACCAAAGCACTAAAGGCAGAGGTGTGTCCATATTCATTAAGGATATCCACACCTCCAGGCTAGTTGCTCAGCATAATGCATCTGAGATTATCCAAGTGCAACTAACTCTGGGCAAGACCACAATGCAAATTATAGCTTGCTACAGATCCCCCACCCTGCCCCAGGATTCCCACTCCTTCTTGATACACTGGAAAATATTAGGGTACAACCTAACACCCTAATAATGGGTGATTTCAACTACCCTGCCATTAATTAGAAAAACTACTCATGTACTAACTCTTGTGCTCAACGTTTTCTGGAATTCATAAATTCCAATGCCTTGGATCAACTTATCCACACCCCCACCTCGGGCAGCAATATCCTAGACCTGGTCATTACCAACATGGGCAAAGTACAGTTGTGTACACTAACCATAAATGTAGATGTTCGAGTGTATTCACTGTTGCAGCCATTACATTTGGGTGATCTGCTGGCAGGTTGCCCTCAGTCGGCCTGATTAACAAAGTCTTGGGTCCTGTGTCGGTTGCTGTCCCTTCTTCCATGACGTCAGGTCGTCAGGGATATAAAACATGCAACCAATGCCATTACATCAGTTTTTCTTGCCCCAGATGTCAGGTGCCAAATGGGGAGCCAAATATTTAAGTAATTTAAAAAACACAAAAATATACCCCCATACAAAAGCAAATACACCAAAAAGGCTTTTAAACATAGTAAAGGAAAGTAGAGGTATAGTAAGAGGAAAACATGGGGTTGGAGGGAAGGTAAGCAAGACTGCAACAGTGAATACACTCGAACATCTACATTTATGGTAAGTGTGCACGACTGTGCTATGTTCTTTGTGTTTTACTGTTGGAGTCATTCCATTTGGGTAGATTCCCAAAGCTATGGTTAGGAGGATGGACTTGTACAGCATTAGGACCAGCTATAAGGCCCTGCAGGACAGCAGTGGCAAAGCCAGCTCTGGATTTAGAGAAGAAAGGTAAATGGTAATGTTTGGTGAACGTATGAACTGAGCAAATACACCAAATAGGTTGTAAAGCATAGAGAAGTGCAGATAGACCCAGCAAAGAAAAGGGGGATGGTGGGTGGGTAACCTGGACTGCAACAGTGAATACACTCTAACATCTACATTTATGGTAGGTACACAACTGTACTATGTTCATCGTGTTTCACTGTTGCAGTCATTACTCTTGGGTTGAATCACAAAGCTGAGGATGGGTGGCTGGGCTAAATAGGATTAGGAGAGGCTATGAGGCCCTGCAGGACTGCAATGGCAAAGCCTGCTCTGGACTTAGAGTAAAGAGGTAAGTGGAGGTGCTTTGTGAAGGTGTGCACTGATCTCCAGGTTGCAGCCTCTAAAATATCTTTGGTTGGTACTCCTCTGAGGAAGGCTGCTGAGGCGGCTGCTGCTCCGGTGGAATGAGAATAGCAGAAACGGATGCAATGGCCTATCCATTTAGAAATAGTCTGTTTTGAGATAGCCTTTCCTTGTGATACCGCAGCATATGACACTAAAAGTTGCTCAGTCTTTTTGAAAGCTTTAGTTCTGTCCAAGTAGAAGCGTAGCTGCCTGTGTATGTCCAAAGAATGCAGAATTTTCTCACCCTTGTTCTGTGGATTTGGATAAAAGGTAGGCAAGTGAATGGTTTGGTTGAGGGCCACACTGGACACCACCTTAGGCATAAATGTAGGGTTTGTCCTCAGAGAAACCCTGTCTGGATGAAAAATGATGAAAGGTTCCACAACCATGAGTGCTTGTAACTCCGAGACTCGCCTTGCAGAGGTTATTGCTATGAGCAGAGCTGTTTTCCAGATAAGAATTTTATATGTGCTGTTGATGCTGGCTCAAAAGGAGGCAGTGTGAGTTTTTCCAAAACATAACTGAGGTCCCAGGTCGGAATTGATGCTCTCCTTGGAGGCCTAATGTTTTTGGCCCCTCTGAGATACTGCCTTACTAAGGGATGAGAAAAGATAGGTGGTTCCGCATTATAATAGGCTGAAATGGCAGAGGCATGAATCTTAATTGACGCGAAAGAAAGGCCTTTGTTCAGCATCTCAGTTAGGTATTGTAAAATCTGAGGGATATTTGGTACACACGTGTCAATGCCTTGTTGCTGGTTCCAAGCACAGAATCTCTTCCATTTCTCTGCGTAAGATTTTCTGGTACTGGGCCTCCTGGCCTCCAAGATAACATCCAAAACAGCTTTTGAAAGAGGAGTGTTCTGAATGGCTACATTATCCGCCATGCTGCCAGATTTAAGGTCATGAGTTGGCTGTGCAGGATCTGATTGTTTTGTTGGGTCAGCAAGTGAGAAGTTTGAGGCAATATCCATGCTGGACCTTGAGACAAGCTCTTTAGGATTGGGTACCAGTGCTGGCGTGGCCATTCTGGTGCAATCAGTATCATTTTTGGCTTCTCTTGTCTGACCTTTAGGAGTACCCTGGGAAGGAGAGGCAGTGGAGGAAAGGCATATACTGTTAGATTTTTCCAGCTGAAGGATAGGGAGTCCACTTTCCATGCTTATTTGTGATAAATCCTTGTGCACAATCTCTGCAACTGGCAGTAGTGAGGGGAGGCAAACAGATCTATGTCTGGGCATCCCCATTTCCTTATTATCATGCTGAAGACTTGTGGATCCAGTTTCCATTCGTGGGGATCCATGAGATTTCTGCTTAGTTTGTCTGCCAGACTATTTGTTTTTCCTGGCAGGAATTGTGCTTGCAGGTGAACTTGAAAAGCCAATGCTGTGTCCCATAAGGTCATTGCTTGTCTGCAGAGGGGGTAGGTATGTGTGCCTCCCTGCTTGTTTATGTACCACATGACCGCAGTGTTGTCCGTCTTTATCAGTAACTGTCCTGGATGAAGCAGGTCCTTGAAAGCTGTCAGGGCATTTTGAACAGCTAGCATCTCTTTTTGATTGATGTGAAGATGCATCTGGTTTGCAGGCCATGTGCCCTGAATACATTTTCCTGCCATATGGGCCCCCCAGGCACAATCTGATGCATCCGCTGTCAGTGTCTGTCTGGCTGTGAGTAGACTGAATAGCAGACCCTTGTTGTGGTGACAGGCTTCTGCACACCATCAAAACTCCTGTTGCAGGCAGGGAATGAGTGCAATTACTGTCTCCAGGCTGTGGCAATGCTGAATCCAAACACTTTTTAGGTACCATAGTAGTTTCCTCATATGCAGTCTGGCATATGGAATTAGTAGAATGCAGGATGCCGTGAAACCCAAGCCCTGCAGGATTTTCCTTGCAGAGAAGTGGATTTTTGTTGCCAATTTTTTGAAGTAAGTAGTCAGATGCTTTTGTTTGTCTGGCGTGAGATAAGCCATCTGGGCAGTTGTATTTAAGCTTGCATCCAGGAATATTATCGCTTGAGAGGGCACTAGTTTTGATTTCTTTTCGTTTACTGTGTACCCAGGGCCAATTAGTAATCTTTTTACAAATGCCAGATGCTGAAGAAGAATATCTTTGTTCTCTGCTTGAATTAGGCAGTCCAAGTAGGGATATATTTGAATTCTTTTTTGTCTGCAAAACGCAATTACTGGTGCCAGGCATTTTGTGAAGACCCTGGGTGCAGTAGATAAGCCAAAGGGCAGTGCAGAGAATTGGTACTGCATTGAACCAGCTATGAATCTGAGGTATCTTCTGCAAGATTGTCTGATTGGAACATGCAGGTATGCCTCTTTTAGGTCCAAAGTTACGAGCCAAGCCTTCTTTCCCAGCATGGGCAGTAGCTGCTGTAGAGTCGACATCTTGAATTTTGGAACTTCCAGAAGCGTATTTAGTATAGACAGGTCCAGTATTGGTCTCCAGGTTTTGTCCTTTCTGGGTACTAGGAAAAGTCTGGAGTACAATCCTTGCCCCTGCTCCTGTTGTGGTACTTGCTGAATGTCCCTCATGTCCATGAGGGTTGTAATTTGTTTTTGCGCCTCTGCCCATTGATTGTGTGGCAGGTCTGGCATACCTTTTGACCTTGGTAGGGTGTGAAAATGGAATCTGTAGCCTTTGGACACTATGTTCAGGACCCATTTGTCTTGGGTAACCATTTGCCAATTTGATGAAAAAAGTACTAGTTTTCCCCCTAAGGGGGCTGCCAAAAGAAAAGTGCTTGGATCTGGTAGAGGAAAGTCATTGGGACCGTTTCCTGTAAGGCTGTGATTTGTCTTCTCCACTTTTGGAGGTAGGAGCACCCCATTGTTTAGGCCTGTATGAGCCTTGGGGCTGAAATCTGCCTCTGGGATGCCTGTATCTGCCTCTTTGTGGCCTGTCTGACACTGGAAAGGACCAATTTTTAGAAGGCCAGTTCCTGCTAAACCTGGTTGGCTGTACCTGTAAGAAATCATTGACTGTCTGCATGGATTTTGCTTTATCCTCCATTTTTTTCAACACCTCTTCTGCTTTAGTTCCAAACAAAGTATCATGCTGTAATGGTGCATCTAATAAATTTGTTTTAACATGATCAGGCAGATTCTGTTCCTTTAACCAAGCATGCCTTCTAATAACAGAACCTGTAAAAGCGGCCCTGCAAGAGGCCTCCAGTGAATCATAACCACATTGCAAAGAATGCTTTCCCACTTGTTCAGCTGCATGCAATAAATCCCGCAATTCCTTGTTCTCTGAACATTCAGTATTTGTCAACAATTTCTGTTTAAGCAGTGACATTAAATATTGCTGATATTTAAGCATATGAAACTGACAATTTAAAGCCCTTACAGCCAGGGTAGCAGAAGTGTAGACTTTTTTCCCCCATCTATCTAGAGCCCTAGAATCCCTATCAGAGCGGACACAGTTTTTTGCAGTGGAAGCTTTGACCCCTTTGGGACCCTGAGATATAGTTTCTGGGTCAGCAGCTGGGTTTTTATATAGGAATTTATGAAAATCCGGGACCCTGTAGTATCTGTCTGGCTTAGCAGGTGCAGGGGGTAGTCAGGTGGCAGGCCGGATTCTGAAAATACATCTACAATGTCTAGGTGGAATAGCAAGGGGTCTGTGCTGAGGAAGTAGCAGAAAGTCCCTGAGCCTTTTCTTAGATTCAGAATAATCTTGGCTCTCCCAGTGGAAATGCTCCCTCATGGTATGCAGGGTTTCCCCAAAAAGAATAATCCTCAGGAGGAGAGGCTGAAGGAATGGATTCTTCAGCATCAGAATCCTCATAGGGAAGCATGGAGTAATCCTGTTCAGAAGAGGAATCAGAGGAAATAGAAACCTGATCAGAAGAATCATACTCTGTCTCTTGCCTAGGCCTCTTATTGGGGGGGATGGGAGCCCCTGATCAAAGTAATTAGGTCTTCGGCCATTTTGAGCTTCTGTTTTTTAGGCATGGAAGTCTGAGCAAGAGAATGCTGTGCTTGTTTCTTTGTCTTTACAGCTGCTTTAGTCTTTGTCTTTGAAGCTGAAGATGGCTTAATATATAGTTGTGTAGGTCTGAAGACACCCTCAGAAGCCGATGTCTGCTCAGCGGCTCTGGACCCATCTGAGGGAATGATTTCCGAGTGTCTAATACCTTGAGTATCCAGAGGCCCAGTCGGCTCCACATGGGAGTCGGAAGTGGCCTGTGGCTCTGAGGTAGGGGGTGCCAGGGGCTGCAAAAGCGCCTCACTAAGAACCGGCGACTGGCCTAGTAGAGGTCTTGTCATCAGTTTTGGACCTCGGATGCCTATCCTTTTCCTTGTCCTTGCATTTTTTTGTAAACTCCGGTTGTCGGCTGGTCCGACGGCATTATATAATTAAATCTTCGGCCAAAGTAATGAAATGCAAAATCGAACAGACGCTTAATAGTGCGTTGGTTAAATCTAGCACAAAACCGACAGCTAGCAACGTTGTGATCAGGGCCTAGGCAAGGAATACAGTAAGAGTGAAAATCCTTATGAGGTATTTGCTTCCCACAAGAAATACAATTGTTAACTTTTTCTGACATCGGTCTGGAGCAAGAAAAAAGTTTCCCCAACGGGGTACTTAGCTTTAATGAAGACTTCGGTTCTGAAATTTGGATTTGAATATCTCAGGAGTCGGCCGACCGGCACTTGCGAACTGCTTTTTCTTCGGGCACCACGCGGCAAGAAAGACTGAAGAAAATGGTGTCGGCTGCATCTTTTATACACCTGGCGCATTGACGTCAGGGAAGAGGCGACAGCAACCGATGCCAGACCTAGACTTTGGAATTCTGGCCGACTGAGGGTAGCCTGCCAGCAGGATAACCCAAGAGTAATCACTGCAACAATGAAACATGATGAACATCACCTCTGAGAAAGGCTGTAGAAGTAGATGCAGCTCTGGTGGAATGAGATCTGATCCCCTAGGGGATAGTTTTACCATGGTACATATATCAGAAATGAATACAATGGCTTATCCACTTGGAAATAGTCTGCTTTGAAATAGCCTTTCCCTCTGCCCCTGCAGCAAATGCCACCAGTAGTTGTTCAGATTTTCTTAGAGATTTTGTCCTGTTTAAGTAAACTCTAAGTTGTCTGTGTACATCCAATGAACGCAGAATACGCTCCCCCTTGTTCTGTGGATTGGAAAAGAAAGTTGGCAAATGAATGGTCTGATTAAGAGCCACACTGGATACCACCTTAGGCATGAAGGATGGATTGGTCCTGAGAGACACCCTGTCCGCATGAAAAATAATGAAAGGCTCCATTGCCATAAGAGCATGTAATTCAGAAATCCTTCTAGCTGAAGTGACTGCTAAAAGGAGAGCTGTTTTCCAGGAGAGAAATTTTAAGTCTGCAGTAGCAGCTAGCTCGAAAGGAGGGAGAGTGAGTTTTTCCAATATAAAATTGAGGTCCCAGGCAGGGGATGGTGCTCTCCTGGGTGGTCTTATATTTTTGGCCCCTCTGAGATACTGCTTTAGCAGAGGATGTGAGAGGAGGGGAGGTTCTGTGTTGTAATGAGCCGAAATGGCAGAGGCATGGATTTTTATGGAAGAAAAGGACAGGCCCTTGTGAAGCAACTCAGTTAAGTATTGTAAAATCTGAGGAATATTGGGCACTGCTGTGCTTATTCCTTGTGATTGATTCCAGGCACAGAATCTTTTCCATTTGTCAGCATAAGATTTTCTAGTACTAGCCCTTCTTGCCTCCAAAATGACATCCATCACAGGTTTGCTGAGGGATGCTAAGGGTGAGGGATGCTAAGGGTGAATTAGCCACACTGCAAGATTCACAGCTTGGAGAGAAGTGTGCAGAATTTGGTTGTTTTGCTGAGACAGTAAGTAAGGTGTCTGAGGCAGGTGCCACTGTGGAAGGTGTTACACATTGCCCAGGAGTGGGTACCAGTGCTGGTGAGTCCATGTCTGGAGCAATCAAAATAATTTTTGGTTTGTCCTGTTTGACTTTTAGTAGAATTTTGGAGAGTAGAGGCAGAGGGGGAAAAACATAGACTAACAGGTTTTTCCAGCTGAATAATAGAGCATCCACTTTCCAGGCTTTTTTGTGATGAATTCTTGTGCATAATTTGTCCAACTGATAGTTCTGGAGTGAGGCAGAAAGATCCATGTCTGGACTCCCCCATTTGCGTGTCAACATGCTGAAAATCCATGGTTCCAGTTTCCATTTGTGTGGTTCCATGAGATTTCTGCTTAGTTCGTCTGACAGAGTATTCAGCTTTCATGGCAGGAATTGAGCTTGTAGTTGTATTTGATAGGTCAAGGTAGTGTTCCACAATACCATGGCTAGTCTGCAAAGGGGGTAGGAGTGTGTACCCCCCTGCTTGTTTATGTACCACAAAACTGTGGTGTTGTCTGTCTTTATCATTAATTGTCCTGGATGAAGGTAGTCCTTGAAGGCTGTCAGTGCATTCTGTACAGCTAGCATCTCTTTTTGATTGATATGAAGGTGCATTTGATTTGGGCTCCATTTGTCCTGAATGCACTTCCCTGCCAGATGAGCCCCCCAAGCATAGTCTGATGCATCTGTAGTTAGGGTTTGGGTGGCAGGGGGTGGACTGAATGGCAGTCCTCTGCCCACCATAGCAACTCTAGTTGCAGGCAAGGTATGATAAGAATCATTGTTTCCAGGCTGTGACAATGTTGACACCATAAACTTTTTAAGTACCACTGAAGTTTCCTCATATGCAGTCTTGCATATGGAATTAGAAGAATGCAGGAGGCCATGAACCCCAAGGCTTGCAGAATTTGTCTTGCAGATAGCATGGTTTTTGTGGCCACCTGTTTGAAGTAAGTTACCAAATGAATTTGCTTTTCTGGCGTAAGGTAAGCCATCTGGGCAGTTGTATTCAAGCTTGCACCCAGGAATGTAATTTTTTGAGAGGGTACCACTTGTGATTTCTTTTCGTTTATGGTGTACCTTAGACAAGTTAGAACCCTTTTTACAATTGCCAGATGTTTTAGAAGAATGTCCTTGTTTTCTGCCTGAATCAGACAATCGTCCAGGTATGGATATATTTGAATATTTCTTTGCCTGCAAAATGAAATTACTGGAGCCAGGCACTTTGTGAAGACCCTGGGCACAGTAGATAAGCCAAAGGGCAGTGCAGAGAAAGTACAGTTGTGTACACGTACCATAAATGTAGATGTTCAAGTTTATTCACTGTTGCAGTCATTACATTTGGGTAATCCTGCTGGCAGGTTGCCCTCTGTCGGCCTGAATTCCAAAGTCTTGGGTCCTGCGTTGGCTGCTGTCATCCCTTCCCTGATGTCAGGTCGTCAGGGGTATAACAGAAGTAGCCAATGCCATTTTCTTCAGTTTTTCTTGCCCCAGATGCCAGGTGCTCCCAGAAAGGGTAGCCAAAGTTTATACATATATATATATATATATATATATATATATATATATATATGTATATATATATATATATATATATATATATATATATATATATATATATATATATATATGTATGTGTATATATATATATATATATATATATATATATATGTATATATATATATATATATATATATATATATATATATATATATATATATATATATATATATATATATATATATATATATATATATAGATATATAAATACATGCACCAATATAAACTTTACCTTCAACTACAAGCAAATACACCACATAGGTTGTATAAATCAGAGAAGGAAAGATAAGTTCCAGCAGAAAAAAGGGGGAATGATGGGTGGGTAACCTGGACTGCAACAGTGAATACACTCGAACATCTACATTTATGGTAAATTTACACAACTGTACTATGTTCTTCATGTTTCACTGTTGCAGTCATTACATTTGGGTAGAGTCCCAAAGCTATGGTTGGGAGGCTGGAGCTAAATAGCATTAGGAGCGGCTATGAGGCCCTGCAGAACTGCAGTGGCAAAGCCTGCCCTGGATTTAGAGTAAAGTGGCAGATGATAGTGCTTTGTAAAGGTGTGCACTGAACTCCAAGTAGCAGCCTCTAAAATCTCTTTGGTTGGTACTCCCCTGAGAAAGGTTGCTGAAGTGGCTGCAGCTCTGGTTGAATGTGGCCTAATGCCCTTAGGCACTGGCTTGCTATGGTAAAAATAGCAGAAACGAATGCAGTGGCCTAGCCACTTTGAAACAGTCTGCTTTGAGATAGCCTTTCCCTGTGATTCTGCAGCATATGCCACTAGTAATTGCTCTGTCTTCCTGAAAACTTTGTTTCTGTCCAAGTAAAATCTAAGCTGTCTGTGTACGTCCAAGGAATGCAGAATTTTCTCCCCCTTGTTCTGTGGATTTGGATAAGAAGTTGGCAGATACACTGGACACCATCTTAGGTATAAATGTTGGGTTTGTCCTCAGAGAAACCCTGTCTGGATAAAACATGATAAAAGGTTCCACAGCCATGAGTGCCTGTAGCTCTGAAACTCGTCTTGCAGAAGTTATTGCTAGGAGCAGGGCTGTTTTCCAAGATATAAACTTTATATCAGCAGTAGCAGCTGGCTCAGAAGGAGGCAGGGTGAGTTTTTTCAAGACACAGTTGAGGTCCCATGCAGGTATTGGTGATCTCTTTGGAGGCCTTAAATTTTTGGCTCCTCTGAGGTACTGCTTTAATAAAGGATGAGAAAAGATTGGTGGTTCTGTATTGTAATGAGCCGAAATGGCAGAGGCATGAATTTTAATGGATGAAAAAGATAGGCCTTTGTCCAGCATCTCAGTTAAGTATTGCAAAATCTGAGGAATATTTGGTACAACTGTATCAGTTCCTTGTGCCTGGCTCCAAGCACACAATCTCTTCCATTTTCCATCATAAGATTTTCTAGTACTAGGCCTTCTGGCTTACAAAATGACATCCATCTCAGCTTTACTGAGAGGTGTGCTTTGTATGATTACCTTATCCGCCATGCAGTCAGGTTTAAAGTCCTGAGCTGGTTGTACAGGATCTGATTGTTTTGCTGGGATAGTAGATGGGGTATTTGAGGTAAGGCCCAAGCTGAGCATTGAGACAAATTCCTTAGGACTGGATACCAGTACTGGCGGGGCCAGTCTGGGGCAATCAGTATCATCTTTGGCTTCTCCTGTCTGACCTTTAGGAGTACCTTGGGGAGGAGAGGCAGTGGAGTAATGGCATATACTGATAGTTTTTCCCAGCTGAAAGATAGGGCGTCCACTTTCCATGCTTGTCTGTGATAAGTCCTTGTGCAGAATCTTTTTAGTTGGTAGTTGTGAGGGGAGGCAAATAGATCTATGTCCAGGCATCCCCATTTCCTTGTTATCATGCTGAAGACTTGTGGATCCAGCTGCCACTCGTGGGGATCCATGAGGTTTCTGCTTAGTTCATCTGCCAGAGTATTTTCCTTTCCTGGCAGATATTGTGCCTGCAGATGTACTTGGTACGTCAATGCTATGTCCCACAAAGTCATGGCTAGTCTGCAAAGGGGGTAAAAGAATGTGTGCCCCCCTGCTTGTTTATATGCCACATGACCATGGTGCTGTCTGTCTTTATCAGTAGTTGTCCCGGATGATGTAGGCCCTAGAAGGCTGTCAGGGCATTTTGAACAGCTAGCATCTCTTTATGATTGATATGTAGATGCATTTGGTTTGAGGACCATGTGCCCTGAATGCATCTTCCTGCCATTTGGGCCCCCCAGGCATAATCTGATGCATCTGTTGTTAGTGTCTGCCTGACTGGGGGTAATGTGAATGGTTGTCCCTTGCTTTGGTGACAAGCCTTCGCCCACCATCGAAACTCCTGTTGCAGACAGGGAACGAGAGTAATCATTGTTTCCAGGCTGTGGCAGTGTTGAGTCCAAATACTTTTTAGGTACCACTAAAGTTTCCTCATATGCAGTCTTGCATATGGAATTAGTAGGATGCAGGATGCCATGAAGTCCAAAGCCTGCAGAATTTTTCTTGCAGATAACTGGGCCTTTGTTACCAACATTTTGAAATAGGTAGTGAGTTGCCTTTGTCTGGCATGAGATAAGCCATCTGGGCAGTTGTATTTAAGCTTGCACCCAGGAATATTATCTCTCGAGAGGGTACTAGTTTTGATTTATTTTCGTTGATTGTGTACCCTAGGCATGTCAGAAGTCTTTTCATAAACAGCAGATGCTGTAGAAGAATGTCCTTGTTCTCTGCTTGAATTAGACAGTCGTCCAAGTAAGGATATATTTGTATTCCTCTTTGTCTACAGAATGCAATTACTGGTGCCAGGCACTTTGTGAAGACCCTGGGTGCAGTAGATAAGCCAAAGGGCAGTGCAGAGAATTGGTAATGCATTGAGTCAGCCTTGAATCTGAGGTATCTTCTGCATGATTTTCTGACTGGGACATGCAGGTATGCCTCTTTTAGGTCTACAGTCACAAGCCAAGCGTTCTTGCCTAGCATGGGCAGAAGCTGCTGCAAAGTCAACATTTTGAATTTTGGTATATCCAAGAATGTGTTCAGAATAGATGGGTCCAGTATTGGTCTCCAGGCCTTGTCCTTTCTGGGTACCAGGAAAGTACAGTTTTGTACCTACCATAAATGTAGATATTCGAGTGCTAATACAGCTGCAGTCATAACAGATGGGTTCTCCTGCCGTCAGGCGGGTCCTCGGTCGGCCGAATTCCAAAGTCTAGGTCCGGCGTCAGTTGTCGTCGCTTCTTCCCTGATGTCAGTGCGACAGGGGTATAAAAGAACCAGCCAATGCCATTTTCTTCAGTTTTTCTTGCCCCAGATGTCAGGTGCCCCCAGAAGGAAAGCAATACATAAAATTATGTAATAATGCAATGCAATATAATCAAAAAACAGTAGTTGCAAGCAAATACACCATAAAAGAATACCCCTAGAGGGGAAGGAGGGAGGGAAACCTGGACTGCAGCTGTATTAGCACTTCAACATCTACATTTATGGTAGGTACAAAACTGTACTATGTTCATCGTGCATACAGCTGCAGTCATAACAGATGGGTAGAATCCCAAAGCTAAGAAAGGGGTGGTAGGCACTAGGTGGAACTAGGAGGAGCCAAAATGCCCTGCAAGACTGCAGTGGCAAAGCCTGCTCTAGATTTGGAGTATAATGGTAGGTTGTAGTGTTTGGAGAAGGTATGCACAGAACTCCAAGTGGCTGCTTCCAAAATATCCTTGGTAGGAACTTCTCTGAGGAAGGCTGCAGAGGTGGCTGTGGCCCCAGTGGAATGAGTTCTAATGCCTGTAGGTACAGTTTTGCCATGAAAGGAATAGCAAAAGTGTATGCAGTGGGCTATCCATTTTGAGATTGTCTGTTTGGAAATTGGCTTTCCTTGAGCTCCTACCGCATAGGCCACAAAGAGCTGTTCTGATTTTCTGAAAGGTTTTGTTCTGTCCAAATAATAACGTAGTTGCCTGTGGATGTCCAAGGAATGTAGTAATCTCTCCCCTTTGTTTTGAGGATTGGGATAAAAGTAGGTAAATGTATGGCCTGATTTAAAGCCACCCTGGTTACCACTTTAGGCATAAAGGACGGGTTGGTTTGTAAGGAAACTCTGTCCTGATGGAAGATGATAAAAGGCTGGACAGCCATGAGAGCCTGTAGTTCTGAAACTCTATGAGCTTAAGTGATAGCCAGAAGGAAAGCTGTTTTCCAGGACAAATATTGCAAATCTGATGAGGCAGCTGGCTCAAAAGGAGGCAAAGTCAGTTTTTCCAGAATGAAATTAAGATCCCAAGCAGGTATTGGTTGTTTCCTTGGAGGTCTTAAATTCTTAGCCCCTCTGAGGAACTGTCTTAAAAGAGGGTGAGAGAATAAAGGAGGATCAGTGTTGTATTCTGCAGAAATGGCTGAGGCATGGATTTTGATGGAGGAGAACGAAAGTCGACTGCTTAGCAGTTCAGCCAAATATTGTAGTATTTGAGGTAAATTCAGTTTTCCAGGGTTCTGGCCCTTTTCCTCATTCCAGACACAAAAACGTTTCCATTTTGCGGAGTAAGCTTTTCTAGTTGATGGCCTTCTGGCCTCCAAAATGACATCCTGCACCTCCTTGGAGAGTAGGGCCTGCTGTGATGCTAAGGAATCTTCCGTGTGGCTAGATTGAGTGTTTTTAGCTGACTGTGAAGAGTTTTGAAGCTGTGCTGAGTCAGAAGAAGAGGCATTAGAGGCAGGGTCCATGGGGGGGAATGCGTCAGGCTCCTTAGGAGTGGGTACCAGTGTTGCCTTGGCCAGTCCAGAGCAATGAGGATCATCTTTGGTCTGTCTGCTCTGGTCTTCAATAGGACTTTGGGCAGCAGAGGAAGAGGCGGGAAGGCATAAACGGTCAATGATGTCCAACTGAAAGAGAGCGCGTCCACTCTCCAGGCCTTTGGATGGAAGATCCTCGAGCAGAAATTTGTCAGTTGATGATTTTTGTGGGAGGCAAAGAGATCTATGTCTGGCCTTCCCCATTCTTGGATTATTTCTGTAAAAACTTTTGGATGCAACTTCTATTCGTGTGGATCTGTCATATTCCTGCTTAGGTTGTCTGCCAGCGTGTTTTCCTTGCCTGGCAAGTACTGTGCTTGTAGTTCCATTTGTAAGTCCATGGCCATGTTCCAAAGTGACATGGCCAGTCTGCATAGGGGATAAGAATGTGTTCCTCCCTGCTTGTTTATGTACCACATAACTGTGGTGTTATCCGTTCTTATCAATAGTTGACCTGGTTGTAGAAGGTCCTTGAAAGCTATAATAGCATTTATTACTGCTAGCATTTCTTTTTGATTGATGTGAAGGTGCTTTTCTTTTTGGGACCATTTGCCCTGAATGCACCGGTCTGTCATGTGCGCCCCCCAGGCATAGTCCGAGGCCTGTTGTGATGACTTGATTTGCTTGAGGCTTGCTGAATGGAAGACCTGTGTTTGTTTGACATGCTTGAGCCCACCACAGAAATTCCTTTTGCAGACATGGAATTAGTGGTATTATTGTTTCCAAACTGTGGCTGTGTTGAGACCATATGTTTTTTTAGGTACCATTGTAGTTTTCTCATATGCAGCTTTGCACATGGGATTAGTAAGATGCAAGATGCCATGAATCTCAGAGCCTGCAGGATTTTCCTTGCAGTCAGCCTGGTGCAATTTGCCAGTGTTCTGAAATATTGAATTAGTTGCCCCTGCTTCTCTGGCGTGAGGTAGGCCATCTGGGTGTTTGTGTCCAAATTGGCACCCAGGAAAATTATATTCCGAGAGGGTATTAGCCTTGATTTCTCTTTGTTGACTGTGTATCCCAGAGAGTTTAATAAGATTATTACATAAGCCAGATGTTTCAAAAGAATGTGCTTGCTGTCTGCTTGGATCAGGCAGTCGTCCAAATAAGGGTATATTTGTATCCCTTGAAGTCTGCAGTAGGCAATTACTGATGCCAGGCATTTCGTGAATACTCTGGGCGCAGTAGATAAGCCAAAGGGCAATGCAGAGAAAGTACAGTTTTGTACCTACCATAAATGTAGATGTTCGAGGATTCCATTGCTGCAGTCCTGACTATTGGGTATAGTCCGCGTCCAGTCGGCCCGAATACCAGAGTATAAGGCTGACGTCGGTCAGGGCGCATTAGACTGACGTCAGTACGTCAGGGTACTAATGCGCATGACCGACGTCATATCCTCAGTCTTTTCTTGCCCCAGATGTCAGAAGACCCTAAAAAGACAAGTCCCAAAAAACCTGCACCAAAAACATGTACAATATATACAACAATATATACAAAAATATAAGCATGTAAACTCACCTACACAACCACCCCTAAATACAGAGGGAAGGAGGGAGGTAAATTGGACTGCAGCAATGGAATCCTCGAACATCTACATTTATGGTAGGTACAAAACTGTACTATGTTCTTCGTCTTCCATTGCTGCAGTCCTGACTATTGGGTAGAATCCCAAAGCAGAGGTAAGGGAGGCTGGCAAATCATAAAGAAGTAGGAGCTGACAACATGCCTTGCAAAACAGCTGTGGCAAAACCAGCCCTAGACTTAGAGTAGATAGGAAGGTGATAATGCTTAGAGAAAGTATGCACTGAACTCCAAGTAGCTGCTTCCAAAATATCCTTAGTTGCCACCCCTTAGAAATGCTGTTGAAGTGGCAGTAGCCCTAGTGGAATGAGGCCTAATCCCAGCTGGAATCTCCTTGCCATGATGGGAATAACAAAATGCAATGCAAAAGCCAATCCACCTAGAAATAGTTAGTTTTGACACAGGCTTGCCCTGTGAACTCAAAGCAAAAGAAACAAACAACTGCTGAGACTGCCTAAAATCCTTAGTCCTGCTTAAATAATAACGCAATTGCCTGTGTACATCTAAAGTGTGCAAAATCTTTTCCCCTTTATTTTGAGGGTCTGCAATTTATGTAGGCAAATGAATAGTTTGGTTTAAAGCCACACTAGAAACCACCTTAGGCATAAAAGAAGGATTAGTACGTAATGATACCCTATCCTTATGGAAAATCAAAAAGGGCTCTACTGCCATAAGGGCCTGCAACTCAGACACCCTTCTTGCAGAAGTAATAGCCAACAGAAAAGCAGTCTTCCATGACAAGTATTTCAATTCAGCAGTAGCTGCAGGCTCAAAAGGTTGTAGAGTAAGTTTTTCCAACACAAAATTGAGATCCCAAGCAGGAGTAGGAGCTCTAATGGGGTCTTATATTCTTTGCCCCTCTAAGAAACTGCTTGAACAAAGGATGCGAAAACAAAGGTGGGTCACAATCATAGTGAGCTGAAATTGCTGCAGCATGAATCTTAATGGAAGAGAAGGACAAACCTTTGTCCAATAATTCAGTAAGATATTGAAGAGCCGCACTCAAATTAGGCTCAGAAATCTCCAAATTCTTTGCTGTACTCCAAAATAAAAATCTCTTCCATTTTTCTGCGTACACTCTCCTTGTACTAGGTCTTCTAGCTTCCATAATCACATTTAAAACTTGTTGAGGAAGTTGAGACCGGCTGTGTTTCAACACAGAATATGCCAGGCTGTTAGATGAAGAGAGTGAAGCTTGACATTGAGCAGATGACCGTCCTTCTGAGATAACAGATGAGGAATCAGAGGTAAAGGCCATGGAGGCTTCTTTACCAGACTCGTAGTAGTGGGTACCAGTGTTGCGAGGCCAATCTGGAGCTATCAAAATCATCCTTGGCCTGTCTTGTCTGACCTTTAATAGTACCTTTGGAAGAAGAGGCAGAGGTGGAAAGGCATACACATGAAGGTTTTTCCAACTGAAAGACAGAGCATCCACTTTCCAAGCTGTGTGATGAAACCCCTTTGTGCAATACTTTGGCAGCTGGTGGTTTAGTGGAGAAGCGAACAGATCTATGTCTGGAGTTCCCCATGACACTGTCAGTTTCTGAAATACATGAAGATCCAGTTTCCACTCGTGGGGATCCATGATTTGTCTGCTTAACACATCTGCTAAGGAGTTCTGTGCTCCTGGCAGAAACCTTGCCTGAAGAGTTAGTTGTAGGCTTAGCGCAGTCTCCCATAAAATCATTGCTTGCCTGCATAGAGGATAAGAATGTGTTCCCCCTTGCTTGTTGATGTACCACATGACAGTTGTGTTGTCTGTTAGAATCAACACCTGCCCTGGAAGAAGTAACTCCTTGAAAGCCATTAATGCAAACTGGACTGCTAACATCTCTTTCATGTTGATATGTAGATGCTGTAGTCTGGCAGGCCACTTGTCTTGTATCCACTTTCCATTTAGATGAGCTCCCCAAGCAATGTCCGAGGCATCTGTCGTTAAGATCTGACTGGCCTCTGGCCGGGTCACAGAGAGTCCCTTGTTTAGGTGACATTCCTGAGCCCACCACAAGAATTCTTTTGAAGGCAAGGTATTATTTGAATGACAGTGTCCAAATCCTGGCAGTGCTGTGTCCATACATTTTTGAGATACCATTGTAGCTTCCTCATATGCAGTTTGGCATTGGGAAGCACCAGAATACAAGATGCCATGAACCCTAATGCTTGAAGGACTGTCCTTGCAGTCAGCACGGACTGATGAGATAGTTGATGGAAGTAAAGTGACAGACTCTTTTGTTTGTCCGGGGTTAAAAGTCCATCTGGGCTGCTGTATTCAGTCTCACACCCAGAAAGCACATGTCTTGAGAGGGTACTAGACTGGACTTTATTTCGTTCACAGAATACCCTAGGCATCTTAGCACTGCAATAACATATTCCAGATGCTGTAGAAGTTCTTCCTTTTCTTGAGCCAGAATCAGGCAGTCGTCCAAGTAAGGATAGATTTGAATTCCTTGAAGCCTGAAGTAAGCTATCACTGGAGCCAGAACCTTTGTGAATACTCTGGGCGCAGTAGATAAGCCAAAGGGCAATGCAGAGAACTGATAATGAGAATTTCCAGCTCGAAACCGCAGATACTTCCTGCAACTTAGCCTTATAGGCACATGAAGGTAAGCTTCCTTGAGATCTAAAGTTACCATCCAGTGATCTTTGCCCAGCAGAGGTAAAAGCTGTTGTAACGTCAACATCTTGAACTTGGGAATGTCCAAAAACGTGTTGAGGAGAGATAAATCCAAAATTGGTCTCCACGTGTTCCCCTTCTTTGGTACAAGGAACAGGCGAGAATAAAATCCTAGGCCCCTTTCTGATACAGGGACTGGCTGAATGGCCCCTATGTGAAGTAACTGAGAAACTTGCTTGTGAGCCTCTTTTCTTTGTGGAAGAGGAACGTCTGGCATGCCTTTGAAAGGGGGCATTGTATGGAAATAAAATCTGTAACCGTGGTGAATGATATCCAGCACCCATTTGTCTTGAGTAATTAAATCCCAATTTTCTTTGAAAAGAGACAGTCTTCCTCCCAAAGGAGCTGCCAAACGTGAATCTGCTGGCAGCTGAAAAGACAGGTCATTGGGTTTGTTTACGAAAGGACTGACCCCTGCCCTCACCAGAAGTCTGAGCAGGAGAACTCCCTGTTCTAGGCCTAAAAGAACCTTGAGCCCTGCCCCTACCACGTCTAGACCTACCCCTAGACTGTGAATCATAAGCAGGATATGTCCACCCCTTAGCAGGCCAATTTCTACTAAACTTTGGTGGCTGCACCTGCAAAAAATCTTTAACAGTTTGCATAGACTTAGCTTTGTCCTCCATTTTCTTTAAAACTGCTTCCACAGGCGATCCAAACAACACATCAGACTGTAAAGGAGCATCCAAAATCCTTGTCTTAACATGCTCAGCTAAATTCTGATCTTTCAACCAGGCATGCCTGCGAAGAACAGAACTGGTAGCAGCCACCCTCGAGGAGGCCTGTACAGCATCAAAACCACATTGCAAAGAATGCTTACCCACTTGTTCAGACACGTGAACCAAATCCAGCAACTCTTTACACTCAATACCTTCCGCCAAAGCATCCACCTTAGATTTCAATTGTGAAAGGAGATAATTCTGATATTTTAGCATGTGAAACTGACAATTCAAAGCTCTCATGGCTAGAGTGGAAGAAGTATACACTTTCTTTCCCCACCTATCCAAAGCCCTTGCCTCTTTATCAGTGGGAACAGGATTTTTAACCACAGAAGCCTTTACACCCTTAGGCCCTTGAGAAATAGTTTCTGGGTCCGCCCTAGGACTCTTAAACAAATATTTATGAGCTTCGGGCACCCTATAATACCTATCAGGCTTAACAGGAGCAGGAGGCAAAGAATCAGGGTTCAGGGAAGCCTCTGCAAAAACATCTTCCACCACATTCAACACAGGAGGAATAGCTAAAGGCCTATGCTGGGGTAAAAACAAAAATTCCCTAAGCCTTTTCCTGGAATCAGAGTAATCCTGGCCTTCCCATTTAAAGTGCTCCCTCATGGAATGCAGAGTCTCAGAAAATGAGAAATCCTCAGGCGGAGAAGCTGTAGGAGTGGAATCATCCACATCAGAATCAGAATAAGTAGGATACTCCTGCATATCTTCCACAGAAGATTCTGAAGCCTCTGAACACTGTTCAAAACTTTCAAACTCCGGTTCCACCCTAGGCCTCTTATCAGGCGGGGGCATAGAACCTCTAATCATAGTAATCAAATCTTCTGCCATTTTAAGCATATGTTTCTTAGGTACAGAACCCGAAATGCTAGGAGAAGCCCCCACTGAAGCTGAACTAGGCCTACCTCTCAAAGAAGTTTTGGCAACAGAAGGAGAGGCTCTAACTACCTTGGGAAGAGAGGGAAGAACAGTCACCTGAGAAGCCCCCTCAGCCTGGCCTACCTCCTGAGAAGGCACATCCTGTAATAATATAGTTTCTGCCTGGGACTCCATGGAAACTCCTGGCAAAACCTCCGGCTCCACTGAGCCTTCTAAAGAACCGACGTCCGGGACTGCCGGTTCATCAACCCTAGGTTTCACTGTTTTATCCTTGCGCTTCTTGGAGGAAGCGGGCGTCGGAGCATCCGACGGCATTTTAAAATTGCAACGCTTCCCAAACACTAACCTGGCACAGTCTAACCTCCTCTTAATAGTGCGTTTGTTAAACCTAGCACAAGAGCGGCAACCAACAACGTCGTGCTCAGGCCCTAAACAAGGTATACACAAGGTATGATAATCCCTATGAGGTATCTGTTTCCCACAAGAAATACAGTTATTCACTTTTTCTGACATCCGGTAAAATACTGAGGCAAGAAAAAACCAAAATGTTCCCCAACGGGGTACTTAGCCAACTCTGTTTCGGTCTGAAACTCCGGTTTCGGAAATATTTCAGAACGCCAACCTGCACTCGCAAAACTGCTTCTGCATCGGACCATGCGGCAAAAAAGACTGAGGATATGACGTCGGTCATGCGCATTAGTACCCTGACGTACTGACGTCAGTCTAATGCGCCCTGACCGACGTCAGCCTTATACTCTGGTATTCGGGCCGACTGGACGCGGACTATACCCAATAGTCAGGACTGCAGCAATGGAAGACGAAGAACATTTGATAATGGGTTGAACCTGCAAGAAATCTCAGGTATCTTCTGCAATTTTGTCTGATTGGGACATGCAGGTATGCCTCCTTGAGGTCCAAAGTTACCAGCCAAGACTCCTTGCCCAGCATGGGAAGAAGTTGCTGTAGAGTGAGCATCTTGAATTTTGGTACGAGTAAGAATGTGTTTAGGATGGAAAGGTCCAAAATAGGTCTCCAATCTTTTCCCTTCTTTGGCACCAGAAATAGCCTGGGATAAAAACCTTGACCTTGTTCGTGTGTAGGTACCTCTTGAATAGCTTTCATGTTTATAAGATCTGAAATTTGCTTTTGTGCCTCTGCCCTTTGATTGTGTGGCAGTTTTGGCATGCCTCTCATTTTTGGAAGGGTATGAAAATGGAGTTTGTAGCCTCTGTTTATAATGTCCAGGATCCATTTGTCCTTTGTGACAACATGCCAGTTTTTTTGAGAATAGTGCCAGCTTTCCTCCTAAGGGGGCTGCCATTTGAGACCTGGTTGGCCTGCAAAGGGGAAAGTCATTGGGTTTGCTTTCTGAAAGATTGTGAGTTGTCCTCACCACCTCTTTGTGTAGGAGCTTGCCATTGTCTGCCTCTGTACGATCCTTGTGATTGTCCTCTGCCCCTCAGGCGCCTGTGTCTGCCTCTTTGGGGTCTGTCTGTGGCAGGAAAGGACCAGTTTTTGGAAGGCCAATTTCTACTAAAACGTGGGGGTTGAACCTGCAGAAATTCTTTCACAGTTTGCATTGATTTAGCTTTTTCCTCCATTTTCCGTAATACTTCCTCAGCATTTGCCCCAAATAGTACATCCTTTTGAAGAGAGGCGTCTAGTAATTTAGCTTTGACATGATCAGGCAAGGCTTGTTCCTTGAGCCAGGCATGCCTACGTATGACTGAGCCTGTAACAGCAGCTCTACATGAGGTCTCTAGAGCATCAAAACCACATTGTAAGGTATGTTTACCCACTTGTTCTACACTATGCATCAAATCCTGCAACTCCAAGTCTGGTTGTTCAGGTTGTGACATTTTACTTTTCAATTGAGATAACAGAAACTGTTGGTATTTTAGCATATGAAACTGACAGTTTAAGGCCCTCATGGTTAAGGTAGCCGAGTTATATACCTTTTTCCCCCACCTTTCTAAGGATCTGGAATCTCTCTCTCTCGGAAGGCAATGGATTTTTGGCAATGGAAGCCTCAACTCCCTTGGGCCCCTGTGAGATGGTTTCTAGGTCAGCAGCATGGCTTTTATAAAGAAATTGGTGTGAGTCAGGAACCCTGTAGTACCTGTCAGGCTTAACTGGAGCTGTAGGTAGAGAGTCCGGGTTAAGGCAGGCCTCCGAGTAAACATCATCTAGGATGTCCAAGACAGGAGGTATAGCCAGAGGCCTGTGCTGGGGTAACAAAAGAAATTCCCTGAGCCTTTTCTTGGAGTCTGAATAATCCTGGCCTTCCCAGTGGAAGTGTTCCCTTAAGGTATGCAAAGCTTCCCCAAATGAGTAATCTTCAGGGGGGGGATACAGAAGGAATAGACTCCTCTGCATCAGAGTCTTCAAAAGGGGAGTAAGACTGTTCCTGATCATCAGAGTGTTCTGAAATAATGGAGTCCTGATCAGAGGAGGGGGAATCTTCCTCCACTCTGGGCCTTTTGTCCGGAGGTGGCTGAGAACCTCTGATTAGAGTAATTAAATCCTCAGCCATTTTAAGCATCTGTTTCTTAGGCATGGGGCCTGGAGATGGGCCGTGTGTAGCTGGTCTCTTAGGGTGCATGGTTGCTTTAGACTTGGTGAAAGCCTTGATGGAGAAAGAAGAGGAAGGTCTGAAGACACCTTGAGTGGAGGTGGACCTGTCCACATTCTGTGTTTCAACGCCAAGAGTGGCTTCGGTATCTGTAGTTGGGGTGTGGCCCGAGGAGCCTGCGACCTCGGGTACAGGAGACACTGCCAAAGATGTGTCGTTGGTAATCAGGGGCTGCGTAGGCAGCTCACTGAGAACCGGACCACGAGGAGTCGGCTTTGGCGTGGTGTCGGTAGAGGCCGCGGACCTCGGGTGCCAGTCCTTGTCTTTGCGTTTTTTTAGACAAAACCGGAGTCGGAGTATCCGACGACATGGTATAGTTAAATGCTTTCCCAAAAAAATGCTGGGCGAACTCCGCCTGACGCTTAATAGTGCATTTGTTGAATGTAGCACAAAAGTGACAGACCGAGACGTCGTGGTCTGGGCCTAAACAAGGTATACAGAGGGAATGGAAATCCTTATGCGGTATTTGCTTCCCACAAGAAATACAATTATTAACTTTGTCTGACATCGGTCTGAGGCAAGAAAAGTTTCCCCAACGGGGTACTTAGCTTTTAAGAAGACTTCGGTTTCCCAATTTTTCGTAATCTCAGGAGCTGGCCGACCGGCACTTGCGAACTGCTTCTGCTTCGGGCACCGCGCGGCAAGAAAGACTGAAGAAAATGGCGTCGGCTGGTTCTTTTATACCCCTGTTACACTGAGGTCAGGGAAGAAGCGACGACAACCGACGCCGGACCTAGACTTTGGAATTCGGCCGACCGAGGACCCGCCTGACGGCAGGAGAACCCATCTGTTATGACTGCAGCTGTATGCACGATGAACATCAGTCGAGTAAAATCCTTGTCCCTGCTCTTGCTCTGGTACTTGTTGAATGGCCTCCATGTCCATGAGGGATGAGGCTTGTTTTTGTGCCTCTGCCCATTGATTTTTTGGCAGATCTGGCCATTTGCCTTTGGCAGGGTATGGAAATGAAACTTGTAGCCTTGTGACACTATATTTAGAACCCACTTGTCCTGGGTTATAATGTGCCAATTTTGAGAAAAAAGTGCTAATTTTCCCCCTAAGGGTGCTGCCAGGAGATAAGTGCTTGGTGCAGTCAGGGGGAAGTCATTGGGATGGGTTTCTGTATGGTTGTGACTTGTCTTCTCCAACTTTGGAGGTAGAAGCCCCCATTGCTTTGACCTGTATGAACCTTGCGCCTGGCATCTGCCTCTAGGGTGTGTGGATCTGCCCCTTTGATGTCTGTCACAGGAAAGGACCAATTCTTTGTAGGCCAGTGTCTACTAAACCTAGGTGGCTGTACTTGTAAAAAAAATCTTTGACAGTTTGCATAGATTTAGCTTTGTCCTCCATTTTCTTTAACACCTCTTCTGCCTTAACACCAAACAAAGCATCATGCTGTAAAGGTGCATCTAATAATTTAACTTTGACATGATCAGGCAGATTTTGTTCCTTTAACCAAGCATGCCTCCTAGTTACAGAACCCATAACTGCGGCCCTGCAGGAGGCCTCCAAAGAATCAAAACCACATTGCAAAGTATGCTTTTCAACTTGTTCAGCTGCATGCAATAAATCTTGCATTTCCTTGTTTTCTGAGCATCCAGAGTTTAACAATATTTTCTGTTTAAGCAATGCCATGACATGTTGCTGATATTTGAGCATATGAAACTGACAGTTTAAGGCCCTTATAGCCAAGGTAGCAGATGTGTAAACCTTTTTTCCCCATCTCTCCAGTGCCCTAGAATCTCTATCAGAGGGGGTAGGGTTTTTTGCAGCGGAAGCCCTAACTCCTTTGGGACCCTGTGAAATAGTTTCTGGGTCTGCAGAAGAGTTTTTAAAAAGGAATTTATGAGAGTCCAGAACCCTGTAATATCTGTCAGGCTTAATAGGAGGTGGAGGTAAGTAGTCAGGGGTAAGACTAGACTCCGAAAACACAACATCTACAATGTCCAACACAGGTGGAACGGCTAGAGGCCTGTGTTGAGGTAGTAAAAGGAAATCCCTGAGCCTCTTTTTAGATTCTGAAAAATCTTGGCTCTCCCAGTGGAAATGCTCCCTCATGGTATGCAAGGTTTCCCCAAAAGAATAGTCCTCTGGAGGAGAAGCTGAAGGTATAGATTCTTCAGCATCAGAATCCTCATGGGGGGGAAGAGAATATTCCTGATCAGTGGAGGAATCAGAAAAAACAGAAACCTGATCTGAAGATTCATAGTCAGTCTCTTGCCTAGGCCTCTTATCAGGAGGGGGATGGGAACCCCTGATCAAGGTAATCAAGTCTTCGGTCATTTTGAGCATCTGTTTCTTTGGGCATAGAGGCCTGTCCACGTGGCTCTTGAGTTTGTTTCTTTGCTTTAGTCTTTGCCTTTGAAGTTGAAGTCATTTTAACATAAAGATGTTTAGGTCTGAATACACCCTCAGAAGCCAGTGCCTGCTCAGCGGCTCTGGACCCATCTGAGGGAATAGTATCCGAGGCTCCAATAACTTGAATTCCCAGCGGCATGGCCGACTCCACATGGGAGTTGGTAGCAGCCTGCAACTCTAAAGTAGCGGGTGTCAGGGGCTGCGAAAGCGCCTCACTGAGAACCGGCGACTGGCTTATGAGAAGCTCCATCGGTTTTGGACCTCGGTTGTTTCTCTCTCTCCTTTTCTTTGTGTTTTTTGTGAACCCCGGTAGTTGGATGGCTATCTGACGACATTTCTGGATAATTAAACTGGCGTCCAAAATAGTTTAAAGCAAAATCACACCAACGCTTAATAGTGCGTTGGTTAAATCTAGCAAAAAACCGACAACCAGAAATAATGTGATCAGGGCCTAGGCAAGGAATACAGTAAGAATGAAAGTCCTTAGAAGGTATTTGCTTTCCACAAGTTTTTTGTTGTGTCTTTTGGCTTTTCCCGGTTAGGGGTCGCCACAGTGGAACTCCGGTCCACTAATGATTGGCAGTAGATTTTTAAGTGCCGTGTTGCCAGCTCTGACGCACAAAATTCACACATGTCTCCACACAGAAGTTGCTTTAGCTGAGAATCGAACAGGATGTCTTACTGTGAGGCGACAACGCTACCGCAGCACCACCACCGCAGCATATTTGCTTTCCACAAGAAATACAATTATTTACTTTTTCTGACATTGGTCTGGAGCAAGAAAAAAAGTTTCCCCAATGGGGTACTTAGCTTTATTGAAGACTTCGGATCTGAAATTCGAACACGAAAATCTCAGGAGTCGGCCAACCGGCAATTGCGAATTGCTTCTGCTTCGGGCACCGTGCGGCAAGAAAGACTGAAGAAAATGGCGTTGGCTACTTCTTTTATACACCTGACGACCTGACATCAGGGAAGGGACGACAGCAGTCGACGCAGGACCCAAGACTTTGGAATTCAGGCTGACTGAGGGCAACCTGCCAGCCGGATTACCCAAATGTAATGACTGCAACAGTGAAAAACGAAGAACATCTGGTAATGCAAGTAGCCTGCTTTGAAGCGGAGGTATCTTCTGCAAGATTCCCTGATTGGGATATGCAGGTAAGCCTCTTAAGTCGAGAGTTACCAACCAGGCATCTTTGCCTAGCATAGGAAGTAACTGTTGAAGAGTCAGCATCTTGAATTTTGGAATGTCCAGAAATGTGTTTAGAGTAGATAGGTCCAGAATTGGACACCATGATTTGTCTTTTCTGGGTACCAGGAAAAGTCTTGAATAGAAACTTTGTCCCTTTTCCTCTTCTGGTACTGGTTGAATAGTCCCCATGTTCGTGAGGGACAGTACTTGTTTCTGGGCCTCTGCCCACTGATTTGGGGGCAGGTCTGGCCATCTGTTTGGGATTGGCAACATATGGAAATTAAATCTGTATCCCTGGGATACTATGTTTAGAACCCATTTGTCCTGGGTTATAAGTTGCCAGTTTCTTGCATGAAGTGCCAGTTTTTCCCCCAAAGGGGCAGCTAAAAGGTAAGTGCTTGGTAAGTGTAAAGGGAAGTCATTGAGACTGTTTACCATAGGGAGGTGCCTTGTTGTTTCCAGATTTGGAGGAGGAGGAGGCACCCCATTGTTTTGTTCTAAAAGTCCCTTGTGACTGAAGCCTGGAGCCTTTGAAATGTCTGGGTTTGACTTGAGTGGCTCTCGAAGTAACTGGAAAGGACCAGTTCTTAGTAGGCCAGTGCCCACTAAATCTTGGAGGTTGTACTTGTAAAAAATATTTCAAAGTTTGCATAGATTTAGCTTTATCTTCCATCTTTTTTAAAACTTCTTCAGCCTTATTACCAAAGAGACAGTCCTGTTGTAAAGGAGCATCCAACAATTTTGGTTTAACATGATCAGGCAGAGTTTGCTCTTTGAGCCAAGCATGCCTTTTTAGCACAGACCCAGTTACAGCAGCCCTGCAAGACGCCTCCAGAGAATCAAAGCCACATTGCAAAGTATGTCTTCCAACTTGTTTAGCTGAATGCAATAAATCCTGTAAATCTTTATTTTCCACACAGTCAGAAATTAACATAATTTTCTGTTTAAGCAGTCCCATGATATGCTGTTGATATTTAAGCATATGAAATTGACAGTTTAAAGCCCTGATTGCCAAGGTTGCAGAAGTGTAAACCTTCTTACCCCATCTATCCAGCGCCCTGGAATCTCTATCAGAAGGGGTGGGATCTTTAGCCGTAGAGGCCTTAATGCCCTTGGGACCCTGAGAAATGGTTTCAGGGTTTGCAATAGGATTTTTGAAAAGGAATTTGTGGGAGTCAGGAACCCTGTAGTATCTGTCTGGCTTGCAAGGAGCAAGGAATCAGGAGCCAAACTCGATTCGAAAAAAACATCATCAACAATGTCTAGAACAGGAGGTATAGCCAAATGCCTATGTTGAGGAAGAAGGAAATCCCCAAGTCTCTTTTTAGATTCAGAGAAACCCTGACTTTCCCAGTGGAAATGTTCCCTTAAGGTATGTAAAGTTTCCCCAAAAGAAAAATCCTCAGGGGGAGAAGCAGAAGGAATGGAATCTTCTGCATCAGAGTCCTCATAAGTAGGTACAGACAAATCCTGTTCATTAGGAGAGTCAGAAGAAATAGAATCCTGTTCAGAAGACTCCTAATCAATGTCTTGCATAGGCCTCTTACAAGGTGGGGGGGGGGGGGTTGGCTACCCCTGATCAGAGTAATTAAATCTCCAGCCATTTTAATCATTTGTTTTTTAGGCATGGGGCCTGCACATGTGGGCCAGGCATCGTGTTTTTAGACACAGATTTACATTTTGGCCTTAGTTTTGAAGATGGCGTCAGTCTAATATACAAATCTGTAGGCCTGAAAACACCCTCAGAAGCTGGTGCCTGCAAAGCGGCTCCGGACCTATCTAAGGTAGAGACATCTGCGGGTTCCATAATTGAAGCATCCCGCGGCATACTGGACTCTGAATGGGTCTCAGTAAAGGCCTGCAAATCAGAAGTAGCAGGTATCAGGGTCTGCGAAAGCGCCTCACTGAGAACCGACGAACTGGCGACTGGCTTAGGAGAAGCATCGTCGTCAGTTTTGGACCTCGACGGCCTGTCTCTGTCTTTTTCTTTGCATTGTTTAGGTATTCCGGTAGTCGGATTGCTAACCAATGACATTACCGGATAATTAAAGCGTGAGCCAAAATATTTAAAAATAAAAATATACCGATGTTAAATAGTGCATTGATTAAATTTAGCACAAAACCGACAGCAAGGAACATTGTGGTCAGGGCCTAGACAAGGAATACAGTACAAATGAAAATCCTTATGAGGTATTTGCTTCCCACAAGTAATGCAATTATTAACTTTTACTGACATCGGTAAGGAGCAAGAAAAAGTTTCCCCAACGGGGTACTTAGCTTTTTAGTCGAAAGCTTCGGTTCTGAAACTTGAAAATGAAAATTTCAGGAGTCGGCCGACTGGCACTTGCAAACTGCTTCTGTTTCAGGCACCACACAGCAAGAAAGACTGATGTAATGGCGTAGGTTGCATGTTTTATACCCGACAACCTGCCGTCATGGAAGAAGGGACAACAACTGACGCAGGACCCAAGACTTTGTTAATCAGGCCGACTGAGGGCAACCTGCCAGCAGATTATCCAAATGTAATGACTGCAACAGTTAAACACGAAGAACATCCAGTGTTCCACACCAGAGGTCAATTCCTCATTGGTCGGATCCGACCACAAGCAAATCACCCTAGACCTCCACATCCCATCCCACCCCACCCCCCATTAGGGAAACCACTGTAAAAAATTTCTCCAAAGCCAACTTCACGCTTCTTAAGACAGAACTGGCAAACTTCACGACACCCATGCTGATAGACATTAGAGATACAACTGCTGAATCCTATACAATTGCACTTTATAAGAACTTACACGAGTGCATGGATCGTGCAATCCCTAACAGAACCAAGATGCTATCTTCCAAAAAAAGGAAGCCAATCCGGTGGTCCCCTGCTATAAACAAACTCTATAACAGAAGAAAGAAACTGTTGCAAAAAATAGTAAAATCCCATGATTGGAGGAACTCCATGCTTAGCCTCAGTAAGAAGCTAAGATCCCTCATAAACTCCCCCAAAGCTAATTACGAAAACAAAATCAGCACTGATGCTAAAGACAACCACAAAGCATTCTATAGCTATGTCAAGAATCTCAATGGAAACACTCAGATCTCCTCTGAGTTACAGCACAATGGCACTAAATATACAGAACCAACTGATATTGCCAACATCCTGGCAGATCGGTTCAGTGCTAACATTACCCCTCTCTCATCCCCTAAGGGCCCATCTCTATATCGGAAGAATGCAAAGTACCTGTAATCACAGCTGCACAGGTAAAAAACACACTCTCCAAAGCCAAGAACACAGCATCCATGGGACCTGACAACATCCCAGGCTGCGTTCTACATGAACTACAGAACAAACTGGCACCCCACCTAAGTACCATGTTCAATCATAGCCTCACCTCAGGCTTTGTGCTCACTGAATGGCGCACAATAACGGTTATCCCACTCCATAAAGTGGGAGCCACCACGGACCCCGGGACCACCCCATTAGCCTGACGAGCCTGGTCTACAAGGCTATAGAGTGTGTCATCATGGAACTTATAAACAATGACATTGGTAATCTCCAAACTCTGGACCCTACCTAGTTCGGGTTTGTAAAAGGCAGATCATGTCTCCCAAACATGATAAACTTCTTTGAAGAGGTCACCAAAGCCATAGATGAGGGTAAGGTGGTTCACAAAGCCTATCTAGATCTCGCCAAGGCTTTCAACACCGTCCCCCACTCTGGAATTATAGACAAACTCACTAAACTAGGTATAAATCCCTATGTCACAAGATGGGTTGCCAACTGGCTCACTGACAGAACCCACACTGTGAAAGTAGCAGACTCTAAATCCAACTTCAGATCAGTGACAAGTTCAGTCCTAGGTCCTCTCCTGTTTGGTATCTACTTCTCTGAAGTACGGGCTAACACAGAAGGTCTTTGGCTAACAAAGTTCGCAGATGACTGCAAACTAGGAGCCATAAACAAAACTCCTAACGATGTGGACATCCTACAAAAGGGCCTCACTGAGACAGATGCCTGGTGTCAAAGCCATGGCCTCAAGCTCAATGCCAAAAAGTGCATTGTCATCCCCTTTTGTAAAAACTCTGTACCCATGAACTACAACATAGGTGGTAGTATACTTAACACCAAAAGTATGATAAGAGACCTTGGGACACAGGTGGACAGTAGTCTCTCCTTTGATAATCACATCACCACAGTAGTCAGGAAATCCTTCTACATGGCACACCTCATCACAAAAGGTTTCTCATCCAGGAAGAAAGAGGTCATTGTTCCCCTCTACTCATCACTCATTAGACCCGTTATAGAGTATAATGCCGCTTTTGGTATGTACCTCACAAGACATCTACAACAACTGGAAAGGCCACAGAAATACCTCACAAAGAGGATTACTGGCCTCAAACAGATGCCCTACACAGACCGTCTAAAAAAACTCCAGCTTTACTCTGTCGCATATTGTCTACTCAGAGGCAATCTTTGCCTAACATACAAAGCTATGTCAAACCCAGAGCTGTTGGACATGCTCCACGTAAAGAAATCCTAATCCCTCTGAGCTACACGCTCTAAGGACCTAAACCTTGTCACCACAATAAACAGAACATGCTGGAGGGATAGATTCCTGTCCCAGAGACTTCCCATACTCTGGAACAAACTACCTATCTATATCAAAAAAAGCTCCTCATTAGCAGTCTTCAAAAAAATCTTGATGATTGGATGGGAGATGGGAAATTCACCCCGGAGATCACTTCTGTGGCTCTGCTTGACAGGGGCACAAGAAAATAATTTTCTTGGTTGGCAAAAGCCAGGGTACCATTTGGCTAGGCTTATATAGGCCCTAGGGCCAATAGCCTAGTACCTATCTATGATTGATACTGACTGGTGATGCCACTTTAGGAAGAAAGGATGGATTAGTCCAAAGGGAAGCCCCATCTTTATGAAAAATCATATAAGGAACTTTGATGGACAAGGCCTGCAGTTCTGAGACCCTTTTGACAGAGATAATAGCCACCAGGAAAACTTTTTTCCAAGATAAATATTTAAGGTCTACTGTCGCAGCAGGCTCGAAAGGCAGAGCAACCAGAGCTTGAAGAACCATAGTAAGGTCCCAAGGGGGAACAAGATCATTGACCGGGGGAGGGGGCATACAAAAAAGTGCCTTTAATAAAGGCTTTACACAGAGGAGGTTAAGAGGCAGAATTCTCGCCCACATGAAAATGAGAAATGGCAGCCAACTGAACCTTGACCGTAGAAGAACTAGCTCCGTGTTGTAATATATCAGCTGGAAAATCAAGAATGGTGGAAATAGGAGCCATGAAGGGGTCTAAACTCCTTTGAGAGGCCCAATAGGAAAAATCTTTCCTTTTGCTGTGATAAACCTTCCTGGTCGAAGACTTATGAGCAGCCACCAAAATAGATCTAACTGAGGAGGATAGTCCAGTAGTCCTAGCAATCAAGGGAACTGGAGCAGCCAAGCTATGAGCTTCAAACTGTCTAGATTCGGATGAGGCACCCCCGAAGGGTGTAAAATCAGGTCCTGAATGGGATCCAGGATCCAAGGTGAAGCCATAAGGTGAGACCAAAGGAAGGGAAACCATATTTGGCAAGGCAGAAACGGGACAATGAGGATCACTTTGCTTCCCAGTCGATGAGCTTTCTGTAGAAATCTCGGAATAAGTGATACTGGCGGGTAAGCATACAGAAGACTGGGAGGCCAAGCATGAACTAGAACATCTCTGGGGGACTAGCCCGGCAGGGGGTTCAGAGCAAAAAAACTTGCTGCACTTTGCGTTGGAAGGGAATGCGAAGAGATCGCAACAAGGTTGATCCCACTTGAAGATCTGTTCTGCTACTGAAAGATTCAGAGACCACTCATAAGGCATCAGAATTGTCCGACTTAGCCTGTCCGCTAGTATGCTGAACTGTCCCTGAATGTGCTTTGCGATGAGAAAGCGACCAGTGGAAATCACCCATTCCCACACACTCATGGCCTCGCGATAAAAGGGGTTAGATCTGGTCCCTCCCTGTTTGTTGATATGCCAGACCACTGACATGTTGTCTGAATTGCAATCATTCCCAGAGGAAGAAAGGCATGAAGGGCCTGCAACGCTAGGAGGACCTCCCTCATCTCTAGGACATTTATGTGCAGGCTGGTCTCTACAGGGGGCCACAGGCCTTGGACTGTCCTGCCCGAACAATGCCCCCCGACTTGAGTTGGGAGGCATCCGTGGTCACTGTGGCTTGGGATAGGGCTGGAACAAAGGGTCATCCCTCCAAAATGTCCGGAGAACACATCCACCATATGAGGGACTACCGACAGACTCGACTGAGTTGAACTGGATATGCCAATGGCAGTAACAACAGTGACCATTGTACAGCTAGAGTCCACTGTAAAATTCTCATGTTTAACCGGGCACACGGGAGAAGAATTATGGTTGCCACCATCAAGCCTAAGGTCCTCAACACCGATTCCACCATTGGGAGATGAGAGTGGTAGATCAGGGAAACATGCATCCTCAGATTTTGTACTCTCTCAGAGGTCAAGACGATTTTGCACTGTAGAGTATCTATCTTGGCGCCAATGCAGTCCATCAACTGTAGAGGATCTAGGAGTGATTTGGATGCACTGATTGTGATCCTCAAATGCAGGGCAAGAATCAGGAAGTAATCCCTGGTTCGGGAGAGTAGATGCCTGGTGGGAGCAGTGAGGAGCCAATTGTCCAGGTACGGATAGACCTGAATCCCCTGAAGCTTCAGGTGAGCCGCTACCACCACCATCATTTTGGTGAACACCCTGGGGGCTGTGGTTCGACCAAAGGGTAGGGCTCGAAATTGGTAATGATGGACTCCAAGCTGGAAGCAGAGGAACCTCCTGGAGCTTCCGTGCATCTTTATGTGATAGTAAGCATCCTGGTGGTCTAATGAGTACATCCATTCGCTCTCTTGCAGGTATGGCATGATTGACTGTAGTGTGACCATCCAAAACTTCTTTTTGGCAACTGACAGGCTCAGGGTAGAAAGGTCTAGAATGGGCTGTAAGTCTCCCGTTTTCTTTGGCACCAAAAAGAACCTGGAGTAAAAGCCCGATATGGACTGATCTGGGGGGACGGGTTCGATGTCTCATTTTTCTAGCAGCCTGAACATTTCCTGTGCTGCTGCCTCCCTTTGCATGGGGTGGTACATCCAGGAGGTGTTTGGGAGACTTGGGGGTACCTACAAAGGGGATAGAGTATCCTCTGGATATGATCTGATGCACCTCCCAGCGGTCTGATGTTATGGATTCCCATACCGCTAGGTGCAAGGACAATCGTCCCCAGACTGCCTCCAGAGTAGAGCAGTCGGGGCCTACCCCTCAGGGTTGCTGCCCAGGTCTGTCCAAGAAAGGTTCTCGAGATCCCATATTCCTCTGACCCCCTCTGCCTCTGGGGCAGCGTCCATTCTATCTTCTTTTGCCTCTGGGGGAAAAAGGGCCCCGAGTGTCCCGGGAATGCTGTGACTTCCAGAACCACATCTTCTTTTGCCCTCTCTGGTTCCAGGAAAAGGATTTTTGAGGGTTCAAGAAGCAGATCCCGATGGCAGACCATGTTTTTCCATCCTTCTCATTCTGGACTAATGTCTCTTTGACGGTCTTATCAAAGAGAGTAGAGCCGTCATACGGGGAATTGGCAAAGGACGGCTTGAAAGGTTCCAAAAATTGACAATCTGAGCCAGGCGTTGCACCTCATGGACACGCCGGACCCAGCTGCCCTAGCCGCTCCTTCAGTAGCATGTGAAAGGAGTCGCATGGACATGTTGGAGACTGCTTTCAAAGTGGCCATCCTCGAGGAGAACGAGACCTTGTCCTCCTGAGACATGGACTTGGGGGGAGACTCCTCCAGCTCCTTTACCAGGCCGCGTTGGAGTCTAGTGACATGGGCCAGGTAGTTCAGTGCCCTAATTGAAAAGGTAGCTGAAGCGTACACCTGCTTCCCCAGGTGGTCCATCATCCGCGACTCTCAGTCAGGAGGATGAACTGAGGAACTCTCCTAGGCAAGTTCCTTCTTAGTGGCTGCTGCTACCACCATAGTGTCTACAGGGGAGCCTTTGTTCCATGCTGGTCTGTCTATGGGGGGACTCAAAATTTTGTTGTGTCTTTTTGGAATTGGTTCCATGGTGTCTGGCTCCTTCCATGCCTGTGATGTTATCAGGCCCACCAAAGGATCCATGGAAGGGGACACCCAGGAAGTAGATGGGCCTGTGCTGAAAGCCTCCAGGAACATGGACTCATCAGAAGGTTTGGGGGCAGACCAACCTCCCTGTTGGCACAGGATTTCCATGATGTGTCCAAAGGAGACATCCTCGGGAGGTGACCTAGGGGAACCTTCTCCATCATCCAAGTCCATATCCTCGGTGAGGGACTTGGGGGAGTCCAAGTGCCTCAACTTGCATGTATGCTTTGAGGCACCTCTCAGGTGGGGCTCTCCAGGGGAAACTCGCAAGCCACTTGGTTCCTCAGGGGGAACCGTCTGGGGCTCTTCGAGCATGGGCTGTCCCTCTGGTAAAATAATGAGGACCATAGAAAGAGCCGAGGGGGCAGTCAGGGGTCTCGATCCAGTGGAGCGAACCCTTTCTACCACGTCGAACGCCAAAGGAGAGCAAACCTCCTGTGAAACCAATAAGGAGGCTGGTCTCCCTGGGTCTGATGAGAGAATCAGAGCTGGGCCTGAAGTGGATGGATCTCAGAGGGAGGGAACTTGGCCCGACAAAGGAGGAGCCATTGAAAAAAGTTCCACTCCCTTGGATCCGACACCCAAGCTCTGGCTCCGAGAGTGCTTGGATCCGAGCTGGTCAGATCAGACATGCTCCAGGCAGCTGTTGGCATTGAGGAAGCAGGTACTGTCGGCGCTGACCCCCTGACTAAAGCCATCCTCAGATCCGAATACTCCGAACCTGATAGATGGATCGGAAAAGGAGATATCGACTGGAAAAAAGGAAGCAAGCTCCCCCATCCTGAGGGAGAGTGGGCTAGCAAGATCCCTATCCGGATCTGAGTATGGATGAACCGCCTCATCATTTTATCCATATCAACCTCAGACAAAGACCGGGTGGACCTTGACGAGGCCACGGACTCCGACCTTGCGGGTCAGAGGCACCGAGTTCCTAGAAGCTGAACGTGTCTCCTCCGGCTCCAGGGAGAACCTCGGAGATTGGAGCCGAGGGGAGTCAAAGATCCGTAAAATTTTGACTGGTGAAGGGAGGTCAGGAAACCTCTTGTGCTTTTCCCCTCCACTTCGACTCTCTTTTCTTCTCTCTGGTCCTTTTCCACTCCGCTTCCACAGGCTTTTGCACAGGAGGTTGAATCCCAGCCTGAGAGGGAGAGGAAGCCAGGGGAAGAGAAGAAGGAGAGACGGCCACAACAGCAGCTGTGACCAAAGCCACAGACAATGCAAAAGTCTCAGAAAGGGGAAGAATGCCTTTCAGGGCCAACTTGGCCTTCCTATCTTTAATGGCACGCGTGTTGAACCCCGCTCATATAGTGCAGTCTGTGCTCAAATGGGCCACGCCCAAGCACATAACACACAGAGTGTGGCCATCCGCAGGGGATAATTTATGGCCACACTCAGTACATCTTTTGAAAATAGGCTCGTCAGCCATAAGGTCAGAAGAAAGAATAACTAAAAAAGAAAACGTTATTCTTTCTCGCTGAGAACACCCACTCACCACACTCGCACACAGAACACACTGTGTGTGGGGGGGAGCAAAAATACACACAACTACTCTAACTAAACTAACTACCCTAAAACTATAAAACTCGACGCACCAAGCGAGGGTATGAAAAAGGGGAACCTACTCTATCACTATATATATTTTTTTAAAAAAAAAAAGATATTTTTAAAGATTTACCCACTGAAAAACCTGGAGCTCTTGAGATCACGATTCATGAGCTATTCGCGTCAAAAGAGATCTGGGGGTTAGAAGGTAGTGAGGTATATTATGGGTAAGGGGAGGAGCTTGGCGCTCGGAGCAGATGCTAGTAAAGTTGCTGGCTTGGATCCGATACTGATCCGGTATCCCACAGGTTGAAGACCAAATGAAGTAAACTACTTAAGATCTATACATTTCTTGGCATTGAGCTTGAGCCCATGGCTCTGGCACCAAGCATCTGTTTCTGTAAGGCCCTTTTGTAGAATATCCACATCATTTGGGGATTCAATAATGGCTCCCAGTTTGCAGTCATCTGCGAACTTTGTTAGCCAGAGTCCCTTAGTGTTGGCCTGTACTTCAGAGAAGTAGATGCCAAACAAGAGTGGTCCCATGACTGAACCCTGAGGTACTTCACTTGTCTGGAGCTGGATTTAGAGTTGGCTACTTTTACAGTGTGGGTTCTGTCAGTAAGCCAGTTGGCAACCCATCGAGTGATGTATGGATTAATGCCCAGCTTAGTAATGGCAACCCATCATATTATGCTAGGCCATCCAGACCATTTCCAAGCTGACCCTTTCCACTGCAAGTATATCCTCTTCTTGCATATCCTGTGTAGAGTAAAATACATATTTCTGTGAACATAGAGCCATTGAAAGAGATATTAACTTCATAATTAGAACTCAGGACTACCCTAGAAGTCAAGTTGTTATGATCTTCATACTCCTTTTTCTGGCAAGGATGGTAAGCAGGCTTGAAGATCATCTCTTCCTGCTAATACTTCAACAATACTCTCCGTTCAGAAGAAAAGTATCAGTGGCCCAACAAGCAGAACATTCATCTTTAGAGCTGGAACATCATAAGACTGTGGGTTACATTTCCACATTAGGAACCTGGATTTAGTTTCTGTTACTGATACTGAAATGCAACATAAGAAAGGCTGCTGCACTCCTGACTATGCTGTCCTCAGCTATCAACTACCCAGATCATTGCAGTGTGTCCACATTAAAAAATAGAAATATCTGTTCCCTTTTGTCTTATAATTTTCTTCCCTTTTCCATCAGTATGTTCCTTCTTTTATGCTCCCTTGTTCCTAACAAACCATTACCTTCACATTTGGTCACACTGCCTTATTCAGAACTTTCTTCACCCTCACAATCTATTCCCATTACCTCTTTCTCAATGCTTTCCTTTTCAAATAACAAAACATTATACAGCTCATCGTGCTCTTCATAACCTTCCTCACAACTTTCAGTTTTATTCCTTAGTATAACTGTAAGATCATACTCAACATTATAAAAGTCAGAAATAGAAACATTATATCCTACTGCAGTGTGGGCCGACCGTGGTGGTGCAGCGGTTAGCATTGCCACCTCACAGCAAGAGGTTCTCCGGTTCAATTCTCGGTTGGGGTGCCTTCTGTGTGCAGTCTGCATGTCCTCCCTGTGGTCACATGGGTTTCCTCCAGGTGCTTCGGTTTCCTCCCACATCCCAAACACATGCTGTAGGTGGATTGCACACTCTAAATTGGCCCTAGGCGTGAGTGTGTGCGTGTATGTGCCTTCTGTGGAAGGTTGGGCTGGCAACTCGACACCGTAAAACTCCACTGCCAATCATGAGCGGACAGGTGATCCACTGTGGTGACCCCTAACTGGGAAAAGCCAGAAGAAGAAGACATCCTACTGCAGTGTCATCTGTCTCATTTATTTCAGGGATGTGTGATTTGTCTCACTTAGAGATATTTCCTTACAACATTACTGTAATATTCAAACCACATATGCTCCTCTTTAGTGCACTTGGGTCACTCTAATTTGCATTCCTCGGCTTTATTTTACATTATTTTCTATATATATATATTTTTTTTTTGTGCTGCACTAAATACAGACTCTCTGTCTTCATTAATACACAAAGACTTGGTAAACAAACAGTAGCATTCTACTGCATCTTCAATGTAACCGATACCGCCTATCCTCTACTCCATAAATTCCTCTCATCCAAGTCTTTTTTTCACAAACAGTTCTGCGAATGGGTTTCAAAACATCTTAGTCTTCTCCTTAATAATTTATCAGTTCTGAACTAATCTGTACAGTTATGGGCCACTTTTTTTAGCAAATAAATCAAAAATATCACACGCTAGTTTATGCATCTCAAATGTGACATCCACGTGAGTGTAATTTCCAGAAAGAGCAAACTGCATATGGAACAGTAAAGCAGAGAGTTCACCACCTGAGTAACAAATTGCTATTGGCATTGGTACTTTTTTCGATTTGTTTTGACCTTTAAATACACAGAGTAACTCTTATCTGCATTACTGACCTATGGGTTTTAATAAAGCTTTTTTTTTTTTTTTTTTATATATTCTTTAGTTACCTGGAGCGGTAGAGGTTGAGCTGCCAAAAGAAAGTACATTTTTCATCCTGGGAGTGCGGACGCTGGGCGGACCAGTCCCAAACTCTGCTGCTGCACTGCAGAAGTACTTGTCTGGGCTTGGCAGAAGACATTAGAACTTAGATGAACTTCAGTAACTGTAAAACAGCTCCTCCGCTTGCTGCTGCCTACTGTGCTGCCCCTACTATATTCACAAAACAAGGTGAATGTAAACACAGTCCGAGCCTAGTCTCAAACAGGCTGACAGTCGGCCTCATGATGTTGACATCACACATGCCACCACACATGATGATGTCAGCAACAACTTCAACTTTAAAAAAAAAAAATCTGTAATTGAAGGGGCACTCAGGAATTCGTGGCACCCCATTATTTTGCCCTCAAAACCGTTAAACACCAAGGAATTCAGTACGGTCGAGAGGTATGAACTGTGCAGACTGAGGGTGGGTACAGAACATGAATGAATATAAGATACTAAAGAATGCATTACTTTGTTTTATTTTATGTGTCTGCTTGATGCTAGTGGACATGCAGTGTAGAAGCAAAGCATGGTGGATGTCTGAGATGTAAACTGTTAATAGTTTGGTAGAAATGGACCTTTTCATGATGATGATGACCATACATGTGAGCTAATTTTAGAAGAAGGAAGCAGCAATGAGAAATTTACAAATCACAACATTTAGGTAGAATAGCAAGCAGTGTCCGTTAAACTGCAAGGTGGAGAGAGAGAACATAACTGCAACAAACCAGTAATATGTTGCATAAAATGGTCTACTAGTATTTGTTATCTTTGTAGGAAGCAACAAAGGATAAATGTTATAAGTATAGTATAAAGCACAGCAGTAAATATCCTGCAAAGTCAAGTTGTGCTAGTGAAGAGTACGGTCATGCAATGCAATATCTTAGCTAGGAAGAATATTTGGTGAAGACTAGACTTTTTACAGTCCTGATCTAAATAAGAACTTGACATAATTTTGGCTATATGCCTCATTTAAGATAGCATGCAATTAATCAATCAAAATTTATAAACAGATTTTATATTTGAAGGACTGGAAAAAAATTCAGTCAGAAATTGGGCATATAGTAGGGATAGGCACCTCCCACACAGTTGAATAGACAATCAAGATACTTTGACTGGCACTCCACTGCAGACCAGAAGGGAGTACCTCGACGAGTAACATCACAGTGTCAATATTTTCACTTTTCTAACAAGATTTTTTGCAAACTTGAATAAATTTACTGAGATTAATGACAAACATAGCCACTCTAGTTAAGATATTTGCAAATATCAAAGGATCACTAATCCCACCACCTCAAACAGACATACGTACACACAGTTTGTCTTCTTGGCACTTAAATATATTGCAAAAGTAAAGCTATGATTCATGGCACGTGGTTCAAAGAAGACTGCCTGCCCTTGGTATAGACTGGCTACTCTGGTATTTTATACTGAGCTTAGATGGCTAACACTTACTCTTAATGCATATAAGACTTGTCAAGGCTGTGTACATGAGCCCATGGAGAGTAGATCTTTAAAGTTCAGAAGTCAATTCTGTCAATATAATGCTTTAAAACCACAATCTTATGGGCTTTTCTGAAAGAAGATTTAGTTATATAACAGCAACAGTAAAATACTTTAAAGCAAGTACTTAAGATACTAAAAAGAGACCGCGTTGGTGGTGCTGCGGTAGCGTTGTCGCCTCACAGTAAAACGCTGTCCAGTTCGATTCTCAGCTAGAGCGTCTTCTGTGTGGAGACATGCGTGAATGGGCGTACCTTCGTTGAAGGTTGCGTGTCAGGGCTGGTAACTCGGCACGTAAAAATCAACTACCAATCATTAGAGGACCGGAGTTCCACTGTGGCATACCCTAACTGGGAAAAGCCGAAAGACACAACAACTTAAAATGCTAAAAAGAACTGTATATCCTCTTCAGAAAACACTTCAGTATAATTTAGTTTTATAATATCAAAAAGTGTACTGTCATCCCCTTTGGTAAAAACTCTGTACCTATGAACTACCACATAGCTGGTAGTCTACTGTCCACCTGTGTCCCAAGGTCTCATCACATTTTCGGCATTAAGTAGTCTCTCCTTTGATAATCACATTGCCACAGTGGTCAGAAAATCCTTCTGTGTGGCTCATCTCATCACAAAAGGATTCTCATCCAGAAAAAAAGGAGGTCATTGTTCCCCTCTACTCATCACTCATTAGACCCATTATAGAGTACAACGCCCCTTTTGGTATGTAACTCACAAGACATCTACAACAACTGGAAAGACCACAGAAATACCTCACAAAGAGGATTACTGGCCTCAAACAGATGCCCTATGCAGACCATCTCAAAAAATTACAGCTTTACTCCATCGCATATCGCCTACTCAGGGGCGATCTTTGCCTAACATACAAAGCTATGTCAAACCCAGGGCTGTTGGACATCTTCCACTTAAAGAAATCCCAATCCCTCCGAGCTACACGCTCTAGGGACATGAACCTTGTCACCACAATAAACAGAACATGCTGGAGGGATAGATTCCTGTCCCAGAGACTTCCCATACTCTGGAACAGACTGCCTATCTATGTCAAACAGAGCTCCTCATTAGCATTCTTCAAGAAAAATCTTGATGATTGGATGGGAAATGGGAAATTCACCCCGGGGATCACTTCTGTGGCTCTGCTCGACAGGGGCACAGGAAAATAATTTTCTTGGGTGGCGAAAGCCAGGGTACATTTTTTGGCTAGGCTTGTATGGGCCCTAGGGCCGATAGCCTAGTACCTACCTATGAATAATGGAGAATGGGTCATGCTAGTTGGTTCTGGTGGCATACAGGGAGAAAGTCCAGAGCATGGCCCTGGCAACCAGAGATCACTTATTGGCTTGACAAAGCTAGCAGGGAACCAAGCCTATCCTGGGAGGGAGGGGAGCAGTCCAGGGCTATTCAATGCCACAATCCTTCAGAGGAGCAGCAGTGCTGCAGGAGGCGGTCTCAGGGGATGGCATTCAGCTATCAAACCAATTTGGTGGTAGTTCTGACTGAAGGTGCATGCAACTGCATCAGAGAGGGCACTGTGGTCCTCTTTCCTCAGGTGAGTAGAGGAGAGGAGGTGAGTTAGGCCAAAATAAGTATGTCCTCATTGATGGGATCCTATTGAGGACACAAACCACATCTGAGGTTTCCTAAATGACATCCTCTCCATGGATTCATGTACACAGCCTTGACAAGTCTATGAACCTCCCACAGCCAATTCTCACCCTTATTGGGGAATGCCCCATAATGGGGATGAATGGACATGGATAACAGGAAAAGAGATGGTCAATAGGTGCAGTGGGAAAAAGCACATAAGGAAAAATAAACCTACTAACTGGAAGAACCCATGTTGTTTAAGAACTCTGACTATAATACATTTATTTATTTTTATAAAAACATGCAAGAGTTACTAGTCTGTTTGCCTACTACACATTTGTCTATACTGCTTGCATTATCAGTCACCTTCGAGTTGGCCTTAACACCAGAACTCACAAAGGGTGAAATCAGACTAAAAAACTTCACCAAGGCAAACTATACCCTCCTAGGTGAAGGTGTAAATGCTCCCCAAGCTGGAAGTCATAACTATGCTACAGCTTATACTAAAGCCCTGTACAATCAATTGCATAAGTGTATAAACTCAGCTGTACCACAATGAATCAAAGCCAGAGCCCAAAGTAAAAACAAGCTGCCATGGTGGACATCCAGCATCAACAAATTAACACAAAAAGTTATTGTCCAAGAAAACAAAGGCAAGGCCTAACAATGGAAAAGCACCCTCCTCAGCCTCATGGCTCTTTTGAGAGAAACTTAGCATATACAGCCAAGGATAACCATAAGGCCTTTTACAGTTACGTATGTAGCCTAAAAGGTAGGACCCAAGTATGTGCAGAACTAGTGGCCAACGGTATCACACACACTGACCCCACAGAGACAGCAAACCTGCTAGTTGATATGTTTGGTGAAAATTTCACTCCCTTATCCCCTCCTAACTTATCGCAAACCTTCCCCCCAACCCCCCCCCCCCACACACACATATCTGAAGAGCAGATCATCAAAGCCTTGTCCACGGCAAAAAAACACAGCCTTTATGGGACCAGATGACATCCCAGGCTGTCTTCTAAACAGGCTAAAACATGAACTAGTATCACCATTAAGTAACCTTTTCAATCATAGTCTAACCACAGGCTTTGTTCCTGCGGAACGGAAAACAGCAACAGTCATTTCCCTCCACACAAGGGTGGCCTAGCAACAGACCCAGGGAATTACAGACCCATAACCCTGACCAGCCTCATCTGTAAGTCCATGGAACATATAATTTTGGACTTCATAAATAGACATAGGTGACCTCCAAACCCTTGATCCTATCCAATTTGGCTTCGTCATGGGCAGATCCTGCCTGTTAAATCTGGTGGATTTCTTTGAAAATGTGACCAAGGTCAATGACCAGGGCAAATCTGCGCACACAGCATACTTCGACTTAGCAAAAGCTTTCGACACAATCCCACATTCAGACATTACCAGCAAACTTGGCAAACTGAAGGTAAACCCCTTCATTATAAGATGGGTTGCCAAATGGCTCACAAACTGGACACACACACACACACACACACACACACACACACACACACACACACACACATTATCAAAGTAGGTGACTCCATATCAACCAGCAGATCCATTACCAGTGGGATCCCACAAGGGTCACTACCGGGCCCCCTACTGTTTGGTATATACTTCCCAGACATTCAGGTCAAAACTAAGGGGTTGTGGCTGACCAAGTTTGCAGAAGACTGCAAACTAGGTGCAATCAGCGAATCCCCAATCGATGTCAGTATACCCCAGGAGGATCTCACACAGACCAACGACTGGTGTATTAGTACCGGTGTCAAACTGAATGCAAAGAAATGCATCATTATTCCCTTTGGCACAAGCAATGTTCCTTCACACTATCAAATTAAGAATACCCTAAGTACCCACAAAGTGGTAAGGGACCTTAACTTCAACAACCATGTGTCTGTTGTAAGGAAAGCCTTCTATGTAGCACACTTGATTAGTAAAGGCATCACCCTGAGAGTAAAACAGGTTATAACTCCTCTATACTCGGCACTTATCTGGCCCATAATTGAGTATAACACCCTGTTCGGCATGTACTGTACTAAGCACCTGCAGCAACTGGAGAGACCTCAGAGGTTTCTAACAAAGATGATCATATCATATAGACTTCTTAGGGGAGACTTATGCCTAGCCTACAGAGCAATCCAAGACCCAAACTTAATGAACTTGCTGCATATTCGTAAATCAAACGGGAGTAGGGCTACCCGTTCAAGGGACCTAAATATGGCCTGCGACTTAAATAGGACATGTTGGAGGGACAGATTTATCTCCCAGCAACTGCTGTGACTTTGGAACAGACTATCAATTCATGTGAAACAGAGCACCTCTATGACACTGTTCAAGAGGAACCTGGACGAGTGGATTGGGCACCATATATTCTTACTAGGGATACAGCCCACAACCCTCTTGGACATGGGTAGTCATCACTAAATGCAATCTTGAGTACTGACTAGCACTTCTATGGTGTTACACTTGGATGAAATGGCAAGGCTTAAAATGACCTCCGGGTCGATAGCCTAGTAATTTACTTATGATTATGATGTCAAATTAAAACTCAGCGAACATAAATGATTGGGAATTCAACTCAATGAAAAACTGAAATGCAAGCATTTCTTGCAGGGAGGCAAACCCCATTCATATCACCCACCCGAACTTGCATATACAAGCTCAATAGTTGTATTAGCACAAAGAAAAAATACTGGTTAAAAAAAAAACCCACCATGACAGCGGTGTTACTGGACCCTCAAATGACTTTAATCTAACAAAAAAATTAACATACAACTGACTTACAGCGTTCGTCCTTAGTTATCACTGAGCATCATCAGAGTAATGGGAAAAGACACTATCACATTAACTATAATCAAAAGTCATATGACCAATTAAATTTGCTAATGTCTGTTTAAACTATACTGTCCCCTTAAAAGAACATGTTCAATTAAATTTCTAAATATCTAAAATATCAATGGGTGAACCACAAACTTAGAACATAAAACATATAACATTAAAATCTCTTACAAATATCTTACACACATCTAAAAACTTTACAAACTTTAACATTGAAAGTATAACACTTTAAAACAAAACATTTAACATGAAAACACTATTTGCCCCCTTTAAAATATATTCATTTGCTTTATTTAAATTGCATTCAAACCTGCAGAGCCCTTCGTTTCAAAACCCCCATATTGAAATACTGTCATTAATTCCTGGTTGTTGCTTAGCATTAAGCCTCAATTGCCAAATAGTCTCTCTTACCTCCACTAAAACCCTAGAATCGCTACCTCTATCACTATCATTCACCTTATCGATAAAAAAAAAAAATAAAACCTCTTAAAATTAGCACAACTCAAACTGTGTATGTACAGGGCACTTGTTTTCTTATTTTTTATATCCCTGATGTGCTCAGCAATCCTGTCTTTTAACTTCCATATGATTTTACTAACATAATAAGCTGGACAACCCATACAGGATGCAACATATACCACCACTTTTGTGTTACAATTATAGCGCTCTGGACACTTGATGGTTCTATCATAACCACCAATGGTAAAATACAGTGCATCATTAATAAACTTGCAAAACCTACACGCTCCACATTTGTACATCATGGATTTATGCGTGCTGGAATTAACCTTATGCGCTTCAAACATCTCCTTCAAATTTCTACCTCTATTGTACGCCACCTTAGGTTTCATTCCTAATCTCATTTTTAAATTCATGCCTAAGGTTAGGTCCCAAAAACATATTAATCGTGTTGATAATAGCAGATGTGTCAGTGTTACACTGAATGACCATCATATCACTCCCATGAGAACTGTATGTAGAATTCAATCCAAGACCTTCACTCAACCTCTGGATAGGGGCAAAAATTGTTTTCTGCTTCTCAATAACCTCATTCTTCGTTTTACTTAAGAAATGAAGTGGGTAACCCCTTTCCTTAAGCATCCGAATGAGTTTGTCCTTCTGTATTGTCTTTAGCAGTGAACCAATTGTTACTCTGGAAGGGTGCAATTCTGAGATTGTTTGAAGACTTCTAGAAGCTGCAACAGATCTTAGCAAAGCTGTGTGTGTATTGACACATACGTGCTGGACTCTGGTTCAGTTTCTAGTAAAGGGACTGGTATGGGAACCAGAAGTCAAATGACCAGATGTGTGCAATGTCATTCTGTAATCCAGTAATAAAATGATGTTTTAATACCAGATGAGACAGAAGTCTCAGGGCAGTGTGTTTTTGTAACCTGACAAAGAAGGATCCCTCACCCACTTCAACTTGTCTTGCTTTAGTAAGTAACGAGGGAGCAGTAATTCTTTATATCAGTCAGGAAAATATAGTGAGATTAGTCAAGTACTGTTTTTCTGTATCTGAGAATCAATTCATCTGTTATTTTAATATTTCCTGTGATTAAAACTCTGGTGTTTATTGTAAATAAATACTTAGTATTTTCTTTCGCTGTTATTAATTATTAAATATATTTACATTTTTCATTGTAGCTGGTCCTTTTAGAGAATATTTTAACCTTTGAGAGTTTGTTTGTGTCTTTAGGCTTTTCCCGGTTAGGGGTCGCCACAGCGGAACTCCAGTCCACTAATGATTGGTAGCTGATTTTTACGTGCCGAGTTACCAGCCCTGACGCACAACCTTCAATGAAGGTATGCCCATTCACGCATGTCTCCACGCAGAAGACGCTCTAGCTGAGAATCGAACCGGACAGCGTCTTACTGTGAGGTGACAATGCTACCGCAGCACCACCACCGCAGAGAGTACCTTTGAGAGTAGTTATATTTATTTGGTGACACTGCAGCCACTCTTGAAAGCCTTGCATTTGGTCAAAATACTACCATTTGTATTAGTATTAATTTCATTCAGTAAATTGGGTACCCTTGTAAGAACCTTGGAGTAGCAGGCTTTGGAGTGTCTGGTGGCAGTAGCTACCTTACAGTCTGGTCAGAGGGGCATAGCTAGTCAACCTGTGCCAGCCTTTCCCAGAGGTGTGCGTGTGTGAAAATCAAATCTCAAAGAGTGTGTGAGTGGGACACAGAGCACTGGTTTCACAGACAGTGGTGGAGGACGTGTCTTGGACATTCAGCTGAGGAAATGCACAGCAGCAGTATGCAAGTATGGCAAAAGTGCAAGGAATCAACTCTACAGCTGTGGGGAGTCTTACTGGAGGCCGAGAGAGAGACCCGCAGCCCTCAGACTGAGTATGTTCCCTGTGTGTTCTTAAGGGAAATTGTGCTTGATGCAGAGAGCTGCATCTGGAAATACCGTGTGTATACATTTCTCTTCCAAGTGAACGTCTCTCACCTGCTTTAGTAGTGAGGATTCAGGCTCCTTGATTACAGGCCTGAGGGGGGGGGGGTGTCACAACTGGTACAAAGTTTGGATGTACCGAAGGAAGTACAGTATTATGAGAAAGAAATGTTGACTATGGAAATACTTGTATAATTGACTGCAATCAAGAAGGGCAGTAAAGGAAGGTATTAATGAACTGATTCATCAAACATCAAAAAATTTGTTTCAGACTGGGTGCATATACTGTAACTTTCTAAGATCCTTTTGTGTAAACCCTTTAAGCAAAGTATCTGCTTGACATGCTTCCACAAGATAAGGAAAAACAGCATAAATACAAACCAAATGTAGGCCAACGTTCTGGTATTAAAGATGCAACTTAACATTCACTCTAAATCTTCTAGATGCACCCTTTAGAAATAAAGCACAGAAGTTTATTTCAACTAAAACAATATGCCAAACCAGAACATTTACTGTAAAATTTCAATGAATCTTTTCTAGATGAACATAGTTACATCCTCATTGTTCCTTAAGATGTACAACTGAAGACAGTGATGCATGCTAGGAATATTTATTAATACTATGAAAGACAAGATTATATTGTTTATAGTTTGTGAATTTGACCACTGTATTTGAGTGTCCAGTAATACCACTGTCATGGTGTTTTTTTTTTTATTTAACAGTATTCTTTTTCTTTGTGTTGTAGCTAGTGGGAGTTTTGTAAAGAATTACATGTCATTTATATATCAAACTGATTTGTACAGGTGCTTCTGTTGAAAAGGTATTTGTAAAGTTGCTTGTGTTAAAAAAATTACCAGCAGTGCGTCCTGCTGGACAGAAAAAGAAGTATACCTGTATGTCAGGCTATATGGTAACTACTGAAATGAATACATTGTAACAGAAGATTTGGAAGAGAATAGATTAATCTCAGTCCAGCTATCTTTGAAATATAGTTTGAAATTAAATTACTTGATACAAGCCGTAAAGACTGTATCTCACAGGTCTCAATATAGCCAGATAGAAAAAGTCTGTACTAGGAAGCCTTCTGTATTGTCTTTAGCAGTGAACAAATTGTTACTCTGGAAGGGTGGAAGTCTGAAATTGTGTTATGACTTCCAGAAGCTGCAACACATCTCAGCAAAGCTGTGTGTGTGTATTACTGACACATATGCACTGGATTCTTGAAAGTGCCCGAAGTGTGAATTTCAAATAACCATTTTAATGCCTTGCTAAGGAAATTCTACAATAAATATGTCTTTAAATTTCTTTTCAATTGGTTGTGGTGGAAAACATAAAAGGAAACTCTATGACCTTTAATTGTGTGTTCACTTGTCTACAATTACAAATACTCACAGATTTTGTAGGCTGTGAAAAAAATGTTTCATTCTTGTCAGGATTATTTAAAAAAAAAAGCAAGGGAAATGTACTGCTGCTGCTATAGCGAACATGTTTAAGAAATATGTTTATCTGGAAAATTAGTATCCGAACAGGCTGAACTCATTTCCCCATGCTTAAGGGCAGCTGGTTAGGTTGTCTCCTATCTTTGCAGCTACAGAACTACTCAATGGTAAACCTCATGATAGGTTTATGTAAGACCTGTCTAATTCATAATATTTTAAGTAACTCTAGAGTTGGATGGCCAAAGAGAAGTCTGTTTTCAACAAGCATCTCTAGAATTCGAGCTTTAAACATTTTCTGAAAATGTTTCCAGTCTCATCTATGAATGCATTCTTATGAATGTGTCAAGGAAGCATTAACTGAATCACAGGAGTACTACAGAAAATATATAGCAGGTCTATCAGCAACTGCAACTACTAACATTTTTCATTAGAATATGGTAATTTTCATAAGGTGTCATGAATATGTCCTTTGACCATAATAGGTTTTATTTACTTGTCATGGGCAATACTGTCCGAGTATTTAAAAAGTATACTTTTTTCACCAGACTTGTCCAGCAACACACATTCTTACTGAAAATGGAAGTATTTCAAAAAGGTAGAGATACTGTGTTAGATAATGTTGAAGAAGTGCTAGATAAAGTGTGTCGGCTTGGAAGTTCTAGTATAGATCTAGCCAATCCTTGTTGTGTAAATCTGTATACTTATGAGATGATGCTTGCATGTTTAAACTATTGCATTTAAATATATATTCATATGTTTAAACATAGGTGATTCCCATTCCCTAGGTTCAGTTAATCTGTTTTGAAGGGGAATGCCAATAGATGACAAACTATAATTCATTTTCCATATTATTCACTGTTTCACAAAAGGTGTCATCTTGGGATGAAAACCAAATGATTTGACTTGTACATCCTAAGGTGAATGCTTCTGTATTTCAAGGTTTCTTTATCCATGGAATAAGTAGAAGAGAGCCTCTTTTTTTCCTTTGCTACCTGGACTTTAAAAGGTAATGATAAATGTATGTATTCTTTAATCATAAAAGTAGACATTCATTAATTTCAAAGGGCCTCAACAAGGGTCCACTGGTACTTTTGAGGCAGTAGAGGGATTATTTCTTTGTTATAAGTGAGCATTTGTGTTGACAGTAGAGGGGAAAACAATGTAGTTGGATATGTTGTGGCAACTCTTACTTGATGCTGTAGCTGTGGCTTGTTCAACAAAAGTTTGGACCCTTCATGTCCTTCACCTCAAGAACAATCCACAAAATAGATATAGGGAGAGATACTCCAGTCTATAGGTGTCTGTTCAGCTATGCCTCCCAATCATTTCAGTACATTAACTGTGGACTTCAACTGTCTGTGTAAGGGAGCAAGATGAGTCATACTGGCCTCAGATGAAGTGATGGGAAGCAGCTGATTACGAGACTCTGCAAGTCTAGATTCTTTTTTCCTATGAACAGACTCAACTTCTGCATCTATGCCTTCATTTATTTTCAGTTTTTCTCAGTTCCAGTTGTTTGGACAAATACTAGTATGATTTTTTTCCCCAATGGTTTTAGATGCTTTGCATCAAATAATTCAGAGCTTTATCTCTTTTTTTTTTAATCTGTTTTCTGTTTAAATTTATAACAATGTTGTTCATTTAGGATCCTCAGCTGAACAAAATATTTGACTATAATCACAGAGGATTTTTTAATTTAATTATCTGTTGACTCTGGAAATACAGGAACTTTGCTTAAAGTAGTATATGCACTGTTGGCAAAAATAGCTTTTGATACATTGCATATACTTATTAGTTTGGAATGCAGTGTTGAGATTTGCAGATAGAAGCCATCAGTCAAGTTTTTGATAATGGCACAAAAACTGAGGTTTACGTGTCAGGCCTTTGAGTGAATAATATATTAGTGCACGTGTGTGGTATGGAAGACCAACTACAGCAGAGCTAGCCACCAAGCAGTGTGACCATTGGCTCTAGGTGATGGTCACTGTTTATGTGGCACCCTAACCCCCTGTACAAAATGGGGATAAAAAGGGTAGATACCAATGCTGCTCACATTTTTCAGCATCATGATGAGGTTTAACCAGAATAAGTGACGAATGCAGAAATCTTTAGTTGTATTTTGCCTACCACAAGAACACTTGCTTACCAGCTTTGAAGACATAAATCAGTCTCTCGTCTATATCAATAAAGAATTCATGTTAGAATGATAAAGACAATGAACTCTGTATGAAAACAATGTTTTTGTTTAACATAAAAGGAAACAAACTGAAAACCTTCGCCCGGACGGCAAGTGCAGAGGCCCAAATAACCACAGTAAATCAAAAGAACGGCCAGTACCAAATGGGGAAATATCCACGTTTATTATAGACAACCCAGTTTTGGCCCCAAAAAAGCCTTTTTCGATGTCAAAAAGTAGTGGGTTAGGAACACCCACTTATAAATGACTGGAACACCACCAAATAACCAATAAATTACAGTAGCTCATGAATAATTCATTAAATATACCAGAACTGCTAAAAAGTTTTTAAGACCAAATACCCTCCACCAATAATGATAAATGACCATATTGCAACAAATATACATACAAAAGCAAAAAATGATGCATGAAATATGGAAAATTTCCTACCACACCACAACAAATATACATACAAATGCAAAAATGATGCATGAAACATAGAACATTTCCTACAGATGTTCATTTAGACCTGGAGGAAAAAGTCCACCAAGTCTAACTATCCAACCTTTTTCCTTCCTAGTTAGCATCTTATGCCATCTGGCTTTAATACATTTGTGTCCACCTACTTTATCAATGATAGTGAAGAGAAAACAAGCAGTACTATGCACAAGGGTATGTTTATATAAAGCATTGGTGATGACCTTGTTTCTCATATTACTAAGATGTTCCGAAATATGTAGCTTCATTGGTCTGGACGTTTGTCCAATATAGAATGCAGAGCAATTACAAGTGGCCAAATAAACAACCCAGTCACTACTACAATTGGTCAAAAATTTAATTTCAAAGACCCGTGGTGTATTTTTACTGCTAAACTCCTTGGTTTTAACCACATGTTTACAAAGACTACAATGACCACGAAGGAAACAACCCATCAAAGTAGTACCATCCAGAGTGCGTTGGGACTTAATATTGGGTAGGGAAATACGTTTACAAAAACTCAAGTGACCTCCTAAGACGATCCCTCTTCAGAAAGAAAATGCACACCTATCCTCCAAAATTTGTCCAAGATGTTTATCCGCTAATAAAATATCCCAATGTCTCTATACAAGATTAACCAAACGTCCCACACAGAAGGTACAGGTGAAGTCTCATGAGGCAAAGAACAGAAGTAGCATGCACATGTGCAACAGTTTTGTAAGATAACAGGAGGACTGAAGGGGTCACAGACGAAAAAGCAGATAAAGGAAACAAGGTTTGGACTAAAGAAGATCAAGACTGGAATGAGAGGAAAGGGTAAAGTAGAACTGATAAAGGAGAAAAAGCTTGGTATCTTTCACCAGTATATGGGGTGGGGGTGTCTGGGCAGACAGAGCTCTTGGGATGGTAAATTGTCAGAAAGTGAAAGGGGAGGTCTCTTGGTTCCATCTAGCGATAGCTGGCTTAAAATGAGGGGGTGGTCCTTGAAGTACATTAACAGAGGATGGTGAATGGCAGCATGTCTGATGATTATGAGTGTACAGATATGCTGGTTATGACATTCTAAAAAATAATTTCAGAATGCCTTCCTTCACACTTGCTTTACCCTGTAATTCATCTTAGTAAGCTACTTAAACATCTCATATGGACCTTGCTACTTTGCCAAATGGAGACAAAGGCCAGGACATGTCTACCTGAAATACTCCATGGCAAGCATTCTGGTTATATACCGCTTGGTGGCTAGTTCAGGCCTTCTCCATATGCTCCCTTACTAAGGGTAGTACCTTGCACATGCTTTGCTGAATAGCTTTGTAGTGCTCATCTGCACTTCTGAAAAGGGCTTCTTCCTTTTTTTTTTTTTTTTTTTTACTATATCCAACAATATCCTGGGACATGTCTCAAATACTTGAAAGGGCTAAAGTGAATGGAGGCATGAAGAGCAGTAATAACTTGGTTAGGGACTGGCACACTGGTTAAAGTGTTTACCTCACAGACACAAGCTATAAGGTTGGACTCCCATACCTCTCAATTGTCCAGATTTTCGAAAATGTCCAGATTTGTGCCTCATTTTTGGTCTGTTCCTAATAAAATTTGTGGTTTTCTGGCAAATCTCTAGGAATATCCAAGAAATGAAGTCACCAAATAATGACATACATTTGAGTTTCAGACTTCAAATATTTTAGGAAAAAAAAAAAATATATATATATATATATATATATATATATATATATATATATACATATATATATATATACATATATATATATACATATATATATATACATATATATATATATATATATATATATATATATGTTGCATTATGTAATTCTTGTCTGGCGTTTTATATTGGAAAAACTTCTAGAAAATAAAAGGAATGGATATACGAACACTTGCTGGACATTAGGCAGTGTAAAAATACGAAAGCACTATATAAACATGTTAATGGATTTGCTACACACAAATTTATGTCTGTTGTGTTAGAACAGGTTAATAAGGACCCCAGAGGGTTCATTTTAGATGAGCATCTTTTGAAAAGTGAGTTGAAATGGCAAATTATGCTCGATGCAATGATTTTCCAGGTCTTAATGAATGCTGTTTGGTTAATTCTAATTTAAGGCTAAAATACCGGGATGCATAATTTACGGAGGTGTTTTAGTGGTGGTTTTAAATCATGTGACGGTTTGAATTTTATATAAATTAAACAGGTTGGGTTGTTTTTAATTGTTTTGAAGTCTGTAAGATACACACTTTCATTCCTGTAACATTTTATAAAAGTTTTTTTTATCAGGTTTTACCGAATAAAGCTCTTTGTGTATGGATTTTGGTGGGCTGCTGTTCTGCTTCTCCACTTGTTCATCCAGTTCAAAGCCTAATAGGAAGATGCAGCATTATTTACATAACAGATGATTATCATAAACATTAATATTCTAGAGGTCACGAAATATGCTAACAAATTACACTGGTGAAGATGTAGAATAGTACAAGTAGAGAACGGTAGGGTGTGACAGATGGGATAGTAGGAACAGATGAGGAAAAGATATGAGTGTAACCTCAGGGGAGTATGTGTAGAGGAAGGGAGGGGTAGGGTAAGTTAGCAGTGGGGATACAGACAGTAGAGGTAGACAAATGTGCAAGAGTACCTCAGACTAGGATCTTACAGGCTCAAATCCAAGCTTTGTTGAAGTATTCTTTTAAAGAGATTTCGAAGGAGTGCAGTTTTGATAGTTAAAGGGGGTTCCACAGTTTTTGCCACAGAGCAGGAGTAAAGGCTTAGGCCTGGGGTTTTGTTAGGTTTATAAGTTGTGAGGAGATGCTTGTCTTCAGATCTGAGATGTTTTCTTGGGATATAAAAGTTGATTAATGGGCTAAGAGCAGGACAAGCTAGTGAGATGTGGATGATTTTGTATACCACAGTAAGTCGTACATATTGGAGGTGGAGTGGAAGTTCAAGCCATCTTAGGGAATGTAGGTCTTTACAGTGATGAGTTAGAGGGGTTCAGTAGGAGTTCAGCACTGGACAGCCATGTTTCTATAGAAGAGAAAGCTTGTTGCGTTATGTGTTACAGGTGAGTTAATTGTGTCTGATGGGCAGATGATAGTGGAGTCATCTGCATACTGGATTAGAGTGCCTTCACAGGAGGATGTATGTAAGTTATTGATTAAGACATTACATAGTAATGGGCTGAGGACAGATCCTTGAGGTACACCTATGGGGGTGATGTGATATGGGGAGATAGAGCCCTGCCATTTTACTGCTTGCTTTCAGCTAGGTAGCTAGAAAACCACTGAAATGAGGAGGAGAAGGACAGATCAATGCTGGAAAGTTCTTTAAGGAGTTTAGTGCGAGATACCATGTCAAATGATTTTGACAACTCTAGAAATGCTGCAGATACTAGTTTGTGGTGTCATGAGCTTTGCTGACAGAGTCCATGAAAGATAATACGGCTGTTGAGGTACTGTTTGCAGGTCTAAAGCCATGCTGAGTGTGGGAAAGCAGTTATGTGTAAAATGGTGGAGAAGTTGGTACACACTTTTCTAGAATCTTAGCGAGGGGGGACAAGACTGCAATAGGATGAAAGTTTGAGAGTTCAGTGGAGCTGCCTCCCTTATGTAAAGGGATAATGTGTGATCTTTTCAATAGGTTAGGGACATGCGATTCAGCTATGGATCTATTAATTAAAATGCTAACAGGGAATGCTACTGCCTTTGTGGCAAGCGCTATATATTGTGGTGGGAGGTTGTCTGCTGAGGTTGAGCAAGGTTTCAGTTTTTGTAGTAGTGTTTTTTTTCTTATTTAAGACAAAGGGATGGGCTGAAAAGTAAGCTGGGGATGGTTTGGTTTTTGGTTATGAGTGAGGAGTTGGTTGTGTGTGTGTGTGTGTGTATAATGTATGGGGTATGTTAGAGGTTAATACTGAGGGTATTAGCAGAATCAGTGAGTTGGGGTGGATGAGTTGGGTTTACTTTTAGGCTGGATACGGACTCTATGAAGTATGTGTTGAACTTGGTGGCTGTTTGAAGATGTGGTATATTGGGGTATAGACTGGGATTATTTTTATTTCCTGGGTTGAGTAGTGACATTACAAAGGACCAGAATCCCTTAGGGTTGTTGTTGTGGTTATCTTGAATGTAGAAATAGTATGATTTTTTTGTCACGCAATATTTGACTTTTTGTTTGATTGTGGAGTTGTCTGTATAACTGAATATTTGTGTCATTTTTATTCTTTAGCCAGGCAGTCCATACTTTGTCCTGGGCTTTCATTAGAATTTTACATGATTTGCTGAGCCATGGGGCATGGTTATTTTTTATTTGTTTTGCTTGCTGAGAGACTAGGGAGTTAAGAATGCTTAGGAAGGCGCTGTTGAAATGTTCAACTGCATCATTAAGGGGGTGTCTTTTTAGAATGGACCAGTCTATAGCTTTTAGAGATTCATTAAATACCTCTTTGCTGAATTTTTGTAGGTTGTGTATAGTTTTGAATTGTGTTGCTTTGTAAGTTGAGTAATAATCCTGTGAATATAGGCTGGTAGGCGGTCGCTTTAGGAGTCAGGGAGTGTGCCTGAGGATGTAAAGTTAGAAGGGTTTTATTCTAGTATCCAGTCCAGGGTGGAGTGTTGGATGTTATTTTTACTCTATCTGGAAGGAATATTTGTAAGTTGAGTAAAGTCACATAGGTTTATACTATTTGCTGGGTGGTGTGAGGTTAGTGTCTACCACTCACTGTTAACATCCACTAAGATAATGACTTAATTTGGTATTGTTTCAGATATCCAGGCTAGAATATTTTCTATAATGGGTATGTTTTGTTCAGGAGGGATGTATAAAACACCTATGCAGATGTTCTTAGATGAGATGAGTTTTAGAAATGTTATAAGGATTTCAGCCATGCAGAATTTTGGTATAATATTTGAGTATAGTGAAACTGTCAAGTTGTTAGGGAAAGTTAGGGCTATTCCGCTACCTTTATGTGCTATGTTTACTCTGATAATGCTGTAATGAGGGTGAAGAATTTCAGTATCTTTTATTTTTGGATTTAGCCAAGTCACTGCAATAGCAAGGATGTCTGGGTTACAGTACGTTAACCAGGCATTAAAGAATGACAGTTTATTGCACATGCTCCAATTATTAAGAGTGATAAGTTTTAGATTTTTTGTCTGTGTAGTAGGAATGAGACCTGGATTTGGGTGAATGTCCCCACAAGTTTAAGGCCATTAGAGAACATCCGTTGTCTTCAGAGAAATAATTTAATGGGAGGCTTTTCTCTGATGGGAACTTATCTATTGAGCCTTCAAGGAATGCAAAGAGATTGTCAGCTCCACAAAGTTTGCAGAGGGACTGCACTTTGGCAGCAAGAAACTTCTGAAGGTTTTTGGTGTTCTAACTGCTTTTCATATGGAGCTCTGACTGAAATGGGCAATTAGTGTGTGTGGAAGGTTCCCTTAAACTTTGGATGAAAAAAAAGAGAGAGAGTTGCATACTTACCATAACTTGGCATCTGTGTCATCCATGTCATTATTCCTCACAGTAGGGTCTTGGATCCGATATCGGATACAAGCCGGCAACTTATCACAGACTGATCCAAGGCTCAAGCTCCTCCCTCTCCCATAATACCCTGCTGCCCTTTAATCCTCAGACTGAGTTTGCTAACAAAGCTAGAAGGCCAGTTACCAAATACAGAAAGGAAAATTAAGCCCACTTCAACACTCCAACTTCCTCAGAAAATCCAACAAGGAAGGGGGATGGCGGGTGGGAAATGTGAGGAATAATGACATAGGATAACACATGCCAGGTTATGGTAAGTACATAACTATGTATCTGATGTTATCCATGTCACTATTCCTCACAGTACCGTCAGAGTCCCCAGCTACCATACACCCTGGGAGGCCTCAAGGAAGGACATGCCTGGCCTAAACCAGATGCCCTATGCTGACTGCCTTAAAAAAACTCCAGCTATACTCTGTCATATATCGTCTACTCAGAGGCGATCTCTGCTTAACATACAACACCATGTCAAACCCAGAGCTGTTGGACATGCTACAGTTAAAGAAATCCCAATCCCTCAGAGCCACACGCTCCAGGTATCTAAACCTTGTCATCACAATAAACAAAACATGCTGACCCAGACTCCCCAGACTCTGGAATAGACTGCCCTCCTTGGCCCTCTTCAAATGGAACCTTGACAATTGGATGGGAGAAAGGAAATTTACCCCGGGGATCACGTCAGTCACCCTGCTAGATACGGGACCAAGGAAGTAAATAGTGTGGGAAGAAATAGCCAGGGAATTGTTATGGCTAGGCTTGTATAGGCCCTAGGGCCAATAGCCTAGTACCAACCTATGAACTGTGGAACCAAAGGAAGCCCTGTTCCTGGAAACCAAATCCAGCTTGTAATGGGATACAAAGGTGTGAGGATTAGACCAAGTGGTGGCAACACAAATATCATCAATACAGACTTTGTCCATGAATGCTGAGGAAGTATCCACGGACCTAGTAAAATGAGCCCTGATTCTTCCTGGAACCTCAAGATGCCCGTTGTCATATACTGTAGAAATGCAGCTAAAATCCATTTAGAAATAGTCACCTTATAAACCAGGAGACCACGTCTGTTAGGGGAAAAAGCCACAAAGAGCTGATCTGATGTGCAAAACTGTTTGGTCCTATGTAGATTAAAATTGTAACTGCCTGTGAACATCCAAGGTATGCAGAATGTACTCTCCTTTGTTGAAATAATTAGGAAAGAACACTGGAAGTTGAATATATTGGCTTAGATTGGATTCAGAGGCAACCTTGGACAAAAAAAAGAGGGATTTGCGTTGACAGATACTCTGTCCTTATGAAAGATCATATATGGAGGAGTAACGGAAGGAGCTAGCAATTTGGAAATCCTCCTGGCCAAAGTTATGGCAACCAGGAAAGCAGTCTTCCATGACAATATTTGAAATGGCATGAACTGGCAAGTTCAAAGGGCTCTTAGTCAGAGACTGCAGCACTAAAGTTAAGTCCCAAGGAGGCGAGGGGTCCTTAACAGGCAGTCTTAGAAAACACCTTTCATGAATGCTTTTCAAAGTCTGGAAGAGAAAGTAGGCTCACTATTCTCATGGAAATTAGAAATCACTGCCAACTGGAGCTTAATAGTAGAGAAACATGCCCCCTGCCTGGAAAAGTGAGGACAAGAACAGAAATGTCGTCTCCTACTTTGGACACAATAGAAGAGTCTTCGTAGGTTCTAGTGTTCAAGCAGCTTTATTATATACAAACACATCACAATAGAAGTTTACTGACTAAGTAACTTGTATACAAACTAACTACTGCAATTATGCATGTTTACTCTCTGGCTGCACACTCAAAATGGCACTGGGAATAGCACGTGCCTGGTATTTATATGTGTACATTCAGTCCTTGATATGCTTCTTAAAGACACAGCACATACACTCAGATCTACATCCTCCCTTTTTGAAAAATAGGTCATGCAACATTATGAATCTATTTGACATGCAGATATTACAAATAGTTATTCATCATGCAATTATACAAGACTTTGTATGTGTATATCTATATATATATATATCTATATATATATATATATATATATATATACACACACATATATATATATATATATATATATATATATATATATATACATATGCGCGGACACACACACACATGCAGTTATGTCCATGTCACTGCTTATTTCACACTGGGCTTGGATATTAGACCATATTGTGAGACATAAAACTGGAAAATGGGTTTAGCAACTGGAGCTGCCTTTACAGAATGTTCAATCTTGGAAGTATTTGGAATGTCTTCACGAATGGAAGTAGAGGTTGAAACACACTCTGAGATGGGAATAACATCTGGTTCACTCAGAGTTCTAGAGTCTGTATCACAGGAACAATGCTGCGATGTTGACTCTGGTACAGGAAGAAGATGCCTGCAATTTCTCCTGTACTCCACACCCTCAGATTTTACAAGGTAGGATCTGGCTCTGCACATATGCCTGTACCTTGACCAATCCAGTCAAAACCTTTTGCCATTTGTATTCTCACTGTCTCTCCTACCCTCAACAGATGAAGAAATCTGCTTGATTTATCATAACTGGACTTCTGGATAGAACGCTTCTTGAATAACTGACCCTTGATGGTTCCACTGTTCTTAGCTTCAATAAACTGGAACTAATAGGTAGCGTCATTCTGGTTTCCCTGGATAGAAGCCTTTGAGCAGGTGAGCCAAGTATATCGTCACGGCGTATATTTCTGAGATTAAGCAAATTCAAAAAGACATAGGTATTGTCACACTTTGACCTTTCAAGTAATTGCTTTGCACTCTGCGCTGCACGTTCAGCTAGCCCATTTGACTGTGCATATCCAGGACTGCTAGTAACATGTACAAAGTCCCATTCTCTTGCAAATTTCTGAAACAACTGACTAGTAAATGGAGTACCATTGTCAGAAGTAACTTTGTGTGGACTACCATGTACTGAGAAATAACATTTCAACTTAATAATAACAGTAATAGATGTTAGATTTGGTAGTAAGTTAATCTTAAACTAATCTGAATAAGAGTCTACCAATACTAAGTAGTCTGGATTATCTCACTCGAAGATATCAGTGGCTACCGTTGGCCAAGGTAGTTCAGGAACTTGACTTAGCTGAAGTGGTTCTCTTTGCAAATGTGGTCTAGTACTATTGCGTACTGAACAAAAAGAAAGTACTTTATCACTGTCTTTCAGTAATGAAGGCCAAAATACTAGTTCTCTCGTTCTTATTAGTGGATACGGAACCTGGGTGACCACGGTGCAAAATCTGGATATATTCTTGTAAGGAAGCAGGAACAATTATTTTAGGACCTTTGAAAATAATGCCACCTTCCATCAACATTTCATCTCTGTAAGGAAAATAGGTTTGCAGATCAGGTGGTACACTAGATTGCTTTGATGGCCATCCAATATTAATGTAGTGATTGAGCTTTCACAAAATTGGATGAGTTTTTGTGTGATCTCTCAACTCATCAAGCCTAGTGGTAGAAAAATTACGGATTGCTATCATGTCAAAGTCAAAATTATCTGCAGTAAGCTGTTCAGTCATATTTCTGGGTGATCTGGATAAGGTATCAGCCAGATAAAGAAGTTTGCCTTTCATATAGACCATTTTGAAGTTGTACTTTTGCAATTTGAGTATCCTTCTTTGTAATCTCGCTGGAGTTGAATGCATAGGCTTCTTTAGAATAGTAAATAGAGGTTGGTGATCAGTTTCAATCTGAATAGCTTGACCATAAATATAATCACGAAACTTGGAAGACGTAAATACTATTGCCAAAAGTGATTTCTCAATTTGAGCATACTGCATGTCAGTTTGGGTAAGTATTCTAGATGCATAGGCTACTGGTCTGCCCTCTTGAAGTATAACTGCGCCAAGACCAAATTTTGAAGCATCACAGGAAAGAGTGACTGGTTTATTCACATCATGGTATCTTAATGTAAGTGGGGAGGTGGAGTGGCAGTTTTTTGCTTAAGGTCTTCAAATGCCCTCTGGTATTGTTCTAAACATGCCATGCAACATTTTTGCATGTCAGCCCTCTTAAAGGTGCTGTCAACTCACTGAAGTCTTGTTTAAACTTGATTAAATAGTTGACCATGACTAGCAAACACTGGACAGCTTGAATATTATCTGGTGCTGATATCTCAAGAATAGCTGCTTGCTTGGTCGGGTCTGGTCTCAAGTCAGTACTGGTAAATAAATGACCTACATATGTAACTTCTAGCAGTCTGAATTTGGACTTCGGAGGACTGAGCTTCAAGTTTATATAATGTGTTCTGTCTAGAACCCTCTCTTTAGGTTTCTGTCATGCTCTGCTTCACCAGTGCCTCCAACCAATAATCTTCTACTATTGAGGCACAAGGATAACTTGAAAAAATGTGCTCCATTGCATGCTGGAACACTTCACTTGCAGAATTTATTCCAAATGGCTTCCTTAGGAATCTGTATCTGCCAAACAGGTACCAAAAGTGGTGGTTAGTAATAAGGATTTGTGATCAAGCATCACTTGCCAAAACAAACTTTTTGCATCCAAGACAGAAAAAACAGTGGCATTCGGTATTAGAGCTGCAACCTCTTCGACTGTAAGCAATGGATGATACAGTCTCTTCAATGCTTTGTTCAAATCTCTTGGGGCAATACATACTCTGATTTCATCTGAGCCTTTTTTGTGAGGTGCTACTATAGATGACACCCATGCAGTTGGTTCTGTAACTGGGCAAATTACAACTTGCTGTACCATTTTATCCAACTGATCCTTAATTTTATCCTGCATATCTATCAGAACTCTTCTTGCTGGTCCGACCACTGGAGTGACCTCTGGGTCTAACTTCACGGAATACACAACTGGAAGTTTGCCCAACTTCTTATCAAAAACATAAGCATACCCTGAGTAAAAGGCTTCAGAAAAATTGAAACTAGGATATGTACTTATGTGATGAACTTCTTTGGTAACAAAAAGCAGATTCATTCTCAAACTGACACCTAATAAAGACTGAACTGGTCTTCAAACTACATAGTAACAGTGCTCGGCCAAATAACATGAAAACATCACTAAGCCTTCTGTTGGCCAAATAACATGAAAACATCACTAAGCCTTCTGTCTGAATTTCTTCACCTCCATATAAGCAAGAGGTCTCACATTACTGGCCACATTGAGTTGCTCATTAGTTCTCACTTTAGCAAATGTGTCTGCTGATATACCATTACACTTTGAACCACTCCAGTGTCTACTTTAACTCATTCTCTCCAGAGCAGCTCAGAAAATGCTGCCTGCTTACTTCCACCATAGGAACAACAGTGCAGCCTGAGCTTATTTTCAGATAATCCATTTGTAATACCATACAGAAAACAAATGTTCATAACTCTTTAACCATAAGAGCTAGACTAAAAATGTAAACACGAAAGTTGTTCAGTAGACAATAACCTTTCCAACAGCATAAATGTTGATAGCGTGTTTGTAAGTCATTATTAAATATTTTACCTTTTTGATACAACAAATGACACTATCTTGGTGAATGTACCATGCAGACCCATACAATTTGTAATTAATTTGTATGAATGTCAGCTTTAAAATTATACCTTAACCATTAATGTGTGATGCTCCATTATGGAGATATTCACAGAAATATGATTATTATATTTCTCATAATTTATAAAGCATATCTCATCATCTATAATAGACAGACTACATATCAGTGTACAAGTTGTGTGGCTCAATGTCAGCTTCAGAATGATGCTTTATTTGTGTCATCATCATGCTCCCTTGCAAAGATATGGGCATAATAATGAGAAATATTGGAAACGTTTAATTTTCCTAATCCTAAAACTGTGACATCTGTGCATGTGTACAGCACACATACACAGTTATTTTACCATGTTGTAAGGAGTAATACTGTCTTCAAAATTAGGTATTACTTGGGACAGTGACATGCTCCCTTGCAAAGTTACTTACCAAAATATGAAAAAAATCATAATTTTCATAACCTTAGTCCTAAACAAATTGTGATATCTGCACATGTGTACAGCATATAGACATAGTTATTTTACCATGCTGTAACTATAAACACTGTCTTCAAAATGAGGTATTACTTAGCACACTGACATCTCCCTCGCAAAGTTTACCAAAATATGAAAACAAATTCATAATTTTCATAACCTTAGTCCTAAACAAACTGTGATATCTGTACATGTGTACAGCATACAGACACATTTATCATGTTGTAAGGACTAACACAGTCTTCAAAATGAGGTATCACTTGGCATAATTGCATGTTCCCAAGCAAAGTTATTTACCAAAATATTAAACAAATCATAATTTCCATAACTTTCATAACCTTAGTCCTAAACAAACTGTGATATCTGTACATGTGTACAGCATACAGACACATTTATCATGTTGTAAGGACTAACACAGTCTTCAAAATGAGGTATCACTTGGCATAATTGCATGTTCCCAAGCAAAGTTATTTACCAAAATATTAAACAAATCATAATTTCCATAACTGTAGTCCTAAACAAAATATGATAGCTGTACATTTGTCTAGTATACAGACACATATCTTTTTCCATCCTGTAACTACTAATACTGCCATAAAAATGAGGCATTACTTAACCTGATGACATGTTCACTGAAAACATTTAGAAAAATATGACAAAAATATCATAATTCTCATAACCATGGTCCCAAACAAACTATCTGTACATGTGCACAGCATACAGATACCATTTTTTATATTTTGCAAGTACTAATACTGTCTTCAAAATGAGCTACTACTTAGTATGCTGACATGTTCCCTGACAAAGTTATTCAACAAATATGAAACAATATCATAATTCTCATAACCAAACTCCTAAACAAAATGTGATATCTATACATTTGTCCAGCAAACAGAAACAGTTCTTGTTCCATCCTGTAACTACTAATACCCGTCTTCAGAATGAGGTATTACTTACCCTGATGACATGTTCCCTGACAAAGTTATTTAGCAAAACAGGAAAAAAAAACATAACTCTCATAATCATAAATATAACCAAACTGTGATATGTGTACACCATGCAAAGTTCTTTTTTCCATCTTGTAAGCACTAAAACTCTCAAGATGACAAGTTACAGACTTTTACAACTAAATATGAAAAATATGTGTAGCACTCAAACATATGGAGTATCCCACACCTGTGCTTGCAATGTGATAATGACTTTTAGTAATGTGAATAACAGTGACAGCTGCCAGTGATTTGAAACCGGACAAGAGCTAATGACTCTATACTGTAACTGCACAAATAATGTGATAATCGCCTGCATGTCTTGACTGCAAGATTCTGCATGCTCTTACAAAGGTGATAATTGCTCCACATAACCTTTTGAGCAAACATTCATTACATTCATGGTGCAAGTATTCTGTAAGAATGAGTCATTACCATCTAGCAGGAAAATCCAGAAGTTGTGCTGTAAAATTTTTATAACAGTGCTGTTTTACTTAGCCCTTCCTGTCATCTAAATTCTACACATGACTGATAAAAGCAGAAAACAATTATTGCACGATGGTTATTGAGATATTCTCTTGTATATGGTAGCACTCTCCTCAAACAGTTGTTCTTACTCAGCATGTTCACCAGCTCCCTACCACAGTTATTTGCCAAACTAAGATAAATATCATAATTTACATAACAGAAATCATAATGAAATGGTTATCTGTACCTGCGCCTGAAAATGAAGTGTTACTCAGCATGTGTACAGGTTCCCTAGCAGTTCTTTTCCTGTGTTGTAAGTAGTGACAACAGAACTGAAATAATTGAATCTAAATGGATTGTTAGACTTAGAGCAGATGTTTTTCCTGGACTGAATGAGAAAGTACAATTGAGACCTTTCCTGAAGTCCAGGAGATTGAAGTGATATGTATGACTGTGTTTTTTACATATATTATGAGAGCATTTTTATGAGAGTATTTTTATGAGACGATTTACTGTCAGTGTTGTGCAATTAGTATGAATTTATGCAGTTTTTTGTTTTTATACATCTCTAATCATGTTTTATGATATAGGTGTTTTTATTTTACTATGGTTAATGTATTTTAGAGTAAGCACTTCATTTATGTTGCATACCATGATAGTTGTACTGTGCCCGTCAATGGTTTATCTGTTTTTGGCACCTTTTTTGCCATATAAGTGTGTACAAGAGAAAGGGTTCTTTTGGTCTGAAGTAGCCTATCCAGGTGAAAGCGCTTACCATGTCTCCTGTTTGTATCACAATAAATCGGAATTTTAAAGTTTATGAAGCAGCGTTTTTTTCAGCTTTGTTTCCTGCATTTTGGTTAGTGTTGTGTTTACTGCCTGCATCGCTACTGTGACTTTTATGTTAGTTTAAGTGACAACAGTGTTCATAAAATATAACAATAAAGTTTTACTTACCATACTGGTCCTACTTGGTCATGGCGGTTTTCCATTCGTTCTCACTAGCTGCATATTACCAATTTATTGTGCACAGCTGTCATCACGCCATTGTGGAGGTCAGTCAAGAACAACACAATGCCATCCTCAATTAGGTGAACGCCATTGCTTCTGAAAAGCTGAACATCTTCTGCGGTGATGCTGTCATGGTAGATTGTTGATCCACTGACTCTGTGCATCAAGCCATGCATGAACCCATTCTGTAAATGTCTGGCCTTGTGCGCTGCCTGTTGACTGCTCTTTTCCATATCTGGTGAGGAATTAAGTCAGACCACACAAAACGACAACGTGGCCACTATGACTGCAGGTGTTCAAAAATTGTTCTGATTTGAAACCGCAGCCTTCCGAGTGAGTGAGTGATGACATCATTCCCTCCAATGTGCAGCATAAGAATGTCAGGCTCACGGTAGATGGAGCACTTCTCTTCCAACTGCAGGAGTCCGCTCCAATGCATACCTCTTGCAATCCAGTACACCTTCACACTAGATGTGGGAAAGCTCAGGTTGTACTGGTTTTCACTTCTGGAGGCATGGCTGGCAGCCCAGTGAATGTAGGAATGGCCACACACCCACACTCTCACTTGTCGTTCTCCTACTCATGAAGCCATGTCACTGTCACAAGGTGGACACACCTGCACAGGAAAGAAGTGCAAACAGGTTACCACTAATGTCAGAGATGTATTGGAAGACTACACATATATGTATAACATAGGCATTACCTGGTTAGCTCACCCAAATCTTCACTACTATCCACAGAAGGTACATAACTGGCGATGACGAAGCCAAGGTACATGCCTACCACCCTTGACAACACCAAATGACACAAAGTACAGTTGTGTACACCTACCATAAATGTAGATGTTAGAGTGTCTTCACTGTTGCAGTCATGACTGTAGGGTTCTCCCCTGCCGGCAGGCAGCCCTCGGTCGGCCAGAATCCCAAAGTCTGGGTCCGGCGTTGGCTGTTCAACCATGCTCCCTGATGTCAGAGCGCCAGGAGTACAAAGCTGACAGCTGACGCCATCTTCTCCAGTTTTTCTTGCCCCAGATGTCAGGAGTCCCAAAATGAGAAAGGTCCCATATCCTTTGCAAATACACCTCAGAAGAATGGTGAAAAAAGGAACTACACAAAAGTAAAAATAAGAGGGGACAGGAGGGAGGGAAACCCAGACTGCAACAGTGAAGACACTCGAACATCTACATTTATGGTAGGTGTACACAACTGTACTAATGTTCATCGTGTTTCACTGTTGCAGTCATGACTGTAGGGTAGAATCCCAAAGCTGAAAGAAAGGGAGGTGGTCATAAAGAAGAAGGGGCGGCTAAAAGGCCCTGCAAGACTGCAGAGGCAAAGCCTGCCCTAGACTTAGAGTAGAGAGGTAGATTGTAGGGCTTAGAAAAAGTATGCACTGAACTCCAAGTTGCAGCTTCCAAAATGTCTTTGGTAGGAACTCCCCTGAGGAAGGCCGCAGAAGTGGCAGCAGCTCTGGTGGAATGAGTCCGTATACTCCTTGGGATTTGCTTTCCATGGTGTGAATAACAAAATCTGATTCCATGAGCAATCCATTTAGAAATGGTCTGTTTTGAAATGGCTTTACCTTGGGAACTTGAAGCATAAGAAATAAACAATTGTTCTGATTTTCTGATGTCCTTGGTTCTGTCCAGGTAAAAACGTAGTTTTCTGTGTACATCCAAGGAATGTAAGATCCTTTCCCCTTTATTTTGAGGAGTGAGGAAACAAGTTGGCAAGTGGATAGTTTGATTTAAAGCCACTTTGGAAAACACCTTAGGCATGAAGGTAGGATTAGTCCTCAAAGACACCCTGTCTTGATGAAAAATAATATAAGGTTCCACAGCCATAAGAGCTTGTAACTCTGAAACTCTCCTGGCAGAGGTTAGGGCTAACAGGATAGCTGTCTTCCAAGATAAAAACTTGATGTCAGAAGAGGCAGCAGGCTCAAAAGGAGGCAAGGTTAGTTTTTCCAAAACATAGTTGAGATCCCAAGCAGGAATGGGAGGAGATCTAGGAGGTCTTAAGTTCTTAGCTCCTCTGAGAAACTGTCTCATGAGCTGGTGGGAAAAGATTGGAGGGTCTGTATTATAATGAGCAGAAATAGCAGAGGCATGTATCTTAATGGAAGAGAAAGAGAGACCCTTATGTAAGAGATCTGACAAGTAAAGTAAAATTAAAGGAATGTTCGGAAGAAGAGGATCAGAATCCTGAGCCTGCATCCAGGAACAAAATCTTTTCCATTTTCCTGCATAAGATTTTCTAGTGCTAGGACGTCTGGCTTCTAAAATGACATCCATAACCTGCTTGGGTAGGAATGAAGAAATCAAAGGCCCTGGATTAACCAGGCCGCCAGGCTGAGAGTTCTGACATGAGAGTGTAGAACCTGACCCTGATGTTGGGACAGAAGGTTCGGAGATTGAGGTAAAACCCAAGGGGGCTCCAGACACAGGTTTTTTAGAGTTGGGTACCAAAACTGTCGAGGCCAATTTGGGGCCAGCAAGATTATCATCTTGGGCTTGTCCTGTTTTATCTTTAATAATACCCGTGGAAGAAGAGGAAGAGGCGGAAAGCATATCCTGAGAGGTTCCTCCAACTGAATGATAGGGCATCCACTTTCCAAGCTTCTTTGTGAAAAGTCCTGGTTCAAAAATTCTGTAGTTGATGATTGAGATGGGATGCAAAGAGGTCTATGTGAGGACATCCCCAGACTGCTGTTATCATACTGAATATTTTGGTGTCCAGCATCCACTCGTGTGGATCCGAAAGGTTTCTGCTCAGACTGTCTGCCGGGAAATTTTGCTTCCCTGGTAGAAACTGAGCTTGAAGGTCCAGATTGCAAGCTAGAGCTGTGTTCCATAGATCCATGGCTAGTCTGCAAAGGGGGTAGGAATGAGATCCCCCTTGCTTATATACCATATAACTGTGGTGTTGTCTGTCTGTATTAGTAGTTGTCCTGGTTGTAGAAGACTCCTGAAATTAATCAGAAAAATTTGTCAGGAGTCAGCCAATCGGCATTTGCGAACTGCTATCACCGCACGGCAAGAAAGACTGGAGAAGATGGCGTCGGCTGTCAGCTTTGTACTCCTGGCGCTCTGACGTCAGGGAGCATGGTTGAACAGCCAACGCCGGACCCAGACTTTGGGATTCTGGCCGACCGAGGGCTGCCTGCCGGCAGGGGAGAACCCTACAGTCATGACTGCAACAGTGAAACACGATGAACATTGAATGATGCTGCAGAGGTGCACACCTACCACCCTGAAAACATCAAATCATATACAATGACTGACAAGGGGGCACAGAAAGGGCACATGTAAAGAGAAAAAGCAGGGTAAGGACTGCCACTCCAACTAATATGCTGAGGACAGGCGTGGGGCTTCAGCTCATGGGCATCTGGAGTGTCCCATACCGGTGCTGGCTACCCACTCAGACTGCTAGTGGCAGCAATGACTCCCAATTGCATGCAGTGCCAGCACTCTGCCTTATCTCTGCCTTTTCCATTTACATGTGTCCTTTCAGCAATGGCCATAAGGAGTCAAAGGAGGGAGCTAATGTAAAGCCTCTTGCCTTGACCTACATACATTGACTACACCAGAAGGGAGGGAGACTGCGTGGAGAGCTAAACCAAGACAACATGTGAAAAGACTAAGACTGACACAGGCCTTGTCTTTTTGCATGTGTCCTTTCCAGAATGGAAACACTGCATCACAGTGGCAGCCCTGAAGCCATGCTGACCTAGGAAAGCAGCACTATGTCTGAAGTGACTAAGGTCCAGGTTGTTTGAAGCAGGGATAAGTGTCCCCCCCAACTGCCTCCAAATGTAGCAGTTGGTCCAATGTTCAGGTGTGCTGAAAAAGCTTCTCAGAGGAAGCCTTGATTCTGCAGACCACCTTTAATCATATGGAGGCATTAACTGAGAGTCTTACACAGTCTCAAATAATTGTCCAGTCATTTCTGCATTTCATCATTTAAAACTCTCTGAAGCAGTTAGTCCCCTCCCCAACAAGGGGTGATAAAATTCTGAACTTACTGCTTATATGCAGCAGCCTTTATCCCCTACCTGCTGTCACTTGTACTTGGGTCAAATCAAATCACAAATCAGTCACATTCCCCAAAAGACTGAAGCCATAAGCATAATCTAATATCTCAATAAAAGAAATCATTAGAATGCTAATCTGCTAAAACTGAGTAATGACTTGGCAAAACTCACCACGATGGACCCATTGCTTACACAGAATTATTTACCACCACATTCTATGTAGGTGGAAACAGCTGCATAAATGCAATGTCAAACATAAAAATAAACTCTGTAGTGGGTCCTTTATATAAATAGGTTCTATAACAGAAGAAAAGCTCATAGCATGCGAAAATAATTAACTCTCCAGATTCTAAAGACATTCTGTGGACCACAAACAAATCAATTAGAATATGAGGTAAAAAGAGGCACTAAGGTGAAGGATAAAAAAAAGCCTCCATGCTAAAAAATTCAGAAACAATGCACTGAACTGTGATGAGCTAATAACAAATGATACAACATATTACTCAGAATACTGTAACATTTTCTCTGCCATAGCAGTATGCAAATAAAATTATACATTTCTTACAACTATACTTCCACAGCATTTCCCAGTGACAAACAATTTCACAAATCTTTACATATGAGCAGCTGAGGCTTACAGTTAGCTGCTATTAAATGACATTTCTCGGAAATGTGTGGTGGTCTGTCAATTTAGCATGGGGTATTAATGCTTGCAGTTGCCAGTAATCATGTAGTTCTGGGTTTGAATGTCTAAGTCTGTTTGTCTATTGTGTAATTTTGAACCAATCACTGTGCTGTGTGCTCTTGGGTTGTTCGTATAAAAAAGGCAGTGGTGCTTAATTGGGCTTATCCAATCGACAAAAAAAAAAAAAAAAAAACAGGATTACCTCTAGTAGTAATATTTATATCTGGCAAGTTAGGTAGTTATTTCCAAATGTTATGCATCACATTGCATTCATAATTAATCCATTAACAGTTCATCTGGTAAACATTGCCGACATTACAACTGAAAAAATGCATTGTATTCTTTTAGACATTCACACAGACGCACAAAAACATACATGCAGACACGCATTTATATGTGTGTATGTATATATATATATATATATATATATATATATATATATATATTGTATATATATTTGTATATTGTATATATGCGTGTGTGTGCTACTAAGATTTCTATTATATATAACAGCAAATAGTCTACTCCGGTAGAATACTCCAAAAAGTCAGTTTATTAGCTACGGCTACTATCCTTTCAAAACTACTGGGCATCATCAGATTAATAAACATTTTCAAATGCAGCTAAAGTCTGTCATGAGTCACAAGTTCAGTTCACAACACAGTACTCATTCCACCTCACAAGGACTCCACTTCATACGTCTATAAAAAGTAAAATGAATACACTGTTCAAGGTAATACTGGGAACTGAGCATCAGACTATTTGCTGATGTAACAGCAAAAAACAATCCCCGTGACTCGCACAGCAGTGTAAAAGAACTTTGTCACAACACGACAGTCCACTATAAAATTAAAACTCCAACCACTAATAGGATCATAGGAGGTTACTAGGCTAATGGCCCTGGGCCCTTACAAGCTTAGCTCAGAGTTTATCCCCAAATATAAACCCCAGTCAGAACCTGTTGCCCCTGAAAATGAGGGACACAGGTGGAACCCCAGGGACAAATTTGTGGTTTTCCGTCTACTCATCAAGGTGAGGGTCAGTCAGATGCTCTGTTTGATGTGTGAGGGTCAGCGAGATGCTCTGTTTGATGTGTATGGGAAGTCTATTCCACAGATAGGTTTGTCTCCCAGAGGCTGCTCTGTCTCTCCAGCAGGTTTTGTTGATGTCACACATTAGATTCAAGCCTTTTGAGCGGGTAGTGAGTTGTTAGACTTACAGATATGAAGCATCTTTAGTAGGGCAGGGTACGAGATTGCCTTGTAGGCGAGATACAGATCACCCCTAAGCAATAGGTACGATATGGAGTAAAGTGATAGTGATTTGAGCCATGACTGTCACCAGCCATTATTTGCTGTGAGCTCCTCTTGCAGTATGTTAGCATTTGGGGAGTCAATGACAGCACCCAACTTAGTCATCCACAAAGTTGGTCAGCCACAGGCCATTTACCTTTGCCTGGACCTCTGAGAATTAGATGCCAAACAGTAGGGGTTCACAGGACAGATCCCTGGGGAACTCCACTAGTGACAAGTCCACTATCGGGTTTCCAACCCTTCTTATTTTTCTCTCTTTTACTACTACTACCCACTTAGTGGACATCTAGTTAACACTGAGCACAGCAAGTACAATACTAACTCTAGTTACTTAGCTCTTATAAAAATTACAAGCATCCACACCTCAATGGATCAGGGACAAATCCAGGAATAACCAAAGACACCAGACAAGGGTCAGAGTTTCTTGTAGTTATAGAATCTGACCGCTCTTGATCTGTTGTCTGCATATACAGCCTTGAGTCATGGCTCAAAATAGACCTCAGGCACTGCATTTATCAGATTAACAAATTAGCTGTTCAAAGCCTTTGACAAATGGAAGCCAAGAAAAATAAAAGTATGAATGAACCTCATCAGCAATGTATACTTACTAATTTGTTCTACTTTATTCATGTTTCTATTGATCATTCAATTACAATATCACTTTCTAATCTGGGGTTACCAGTGTTACAAAGCCAGTATGTGGCTGAAACAAATGCTCTGACTAATCCACCATTCAGGAAAAAAAAAACTCTTTGATCAAGTAGTCTGAAGCAAGACAAAATAATGGATATAAAGGACCAGTATTACTCTAAGTCAACACGTTTTGTATCAGCATGCACTTCCTGAAAAGTATGAAACTCTTATCTTGTTTTATCACCTATGCCACCACATATGAAAGTATGGAACACTTGATGCAAAGTCATGAAAAGTAAACTACCTGCAATATCACAACTTACTACAAGCATGAAAATTGCAGTTAATCTGAAAAAAAAACCCTCTCAAGGCAAATTTAGAACAATAAAACAAATAAGGAAAACAAACTATAAAAAGCCAAATACAATGATGCAACAGATAAGCCAAAAAAAGTGCCATTACTGAGAAGGTGTAAACACTATAGATTAGAGTATGATTAGCCTCGCAATAGCTTGATCCATTCCAGACACAGGGAGACTGAGGTTGCTCCCACGACCCCTCAAAAAGGCAAAATATTAAGTGACAATGGATACGCCCTCAACTCCAGTACATCAGAAAGCAAAAAAAGAAATAGATGCCTGTTCATTTCCTCCCATCCACTCACTCACAGAATGCATTTGTTTGCAGCAACCTCACAACACTGGCAAAAATCCTTCGGGAAACAGGGAAGCAAAAAAGTCACTGCTGAAATGCAATGTCGAGATCTAATCTTCACAACTGTCCAAAACTCTTGTTTTTTTTGGGGGGGTGGGGGCTGGTGGCAGGTTACTTACAAAACTGGGATGAGATCCTGAGACTGAAGCCACCAAAGAAAGTGCCATCTGCACAATGGTGTCAGTTTTATGGACACGGACATGGGTTGACACAGAACTGATCACTAGACTGCCAGGGTCCCCTGCAAAACTCACATACGATATCTCACTAGAGGAACAAGTTGAATGGCCGCCAATCATCAAGGTACAGAAATATCTGACGTCTCTGCAGCCACTACCACTGCCATACATTTGGAAAACACCCAGGGGGCTGTGGTGAGTCCAAAGGGTAGGGCTCTGGACTGATAATGACTGGTCCCTAATTGGAAGTGAAGATGACTCCTGGAACATCTGTGCCCTGGAGATCTATGGAGCACATCCAGTCATCCTTGCACAAGACAAGCAGAACGGACTGAACAGTGACCATCCAGAACTTGGACTTCTTGAGCAATAGATTCAACTCGCTGAAGTCCAAAATAGGACGCAGGTCCCTCATCTGTTTTGGCACTAAAAAGAAGTGAGAGTAAGTTCTGGATCCTCTTTATCCTGCTGGAACCTCCTGGATGACTCTTTTTTGAAGAAGTTGTTGAACTTCCTTGAAGGGCAATTCCTTCTGATAGGGTGGAACGTCGGGGGAGATATCTTCGTATAGGAGGGGGTTCCAAAAAGGGAATGAAATAACCCCTGGAAATGATAAGAGGTAATGTTTGTCCAGACTAGTGAGTGAAGGAAATATGTCCCCGATTGCCGCCAGGGCAGAGCAGTCAGGTAACGCTTCAGGAGTGCTGAAAGGGCTGCTCAGAGAAAGGTTCCCTGAATACCTGATTTTTCAGTCCCTCCCCCCACCTCTAGGGTGGCGTCTGCCATTGAAACCCCTCCCACTGCCTCTGGAATAGGAATCACCAGAAGCATCCTGGCAGAAAGACCAACTTCTGGAACCACATCTTCCTAGTTCCTCAATGGGTCTTAGAGAACGACCTCTGAGGAGTAGAAAGTTTGATTACGACTGTGTACAGTGTCTTCCCTTTCTATTCACTACGGGTCAAAGTGTCCTTCATGGAGGGGTGGAGCCATCAAAGGGAGCATTGGTAAAAGACACTTTGAAGAGTTCTGCAAACCCACAAAGCCGCAGTCAGGCATGCTGCCTTAAAGCAATGCCAGTACCTACTGCTCGAGAGGTAGTTTCTGCTGCATTAGAAATTAACCTCATTGAGGAATTAGCGAGGGATGTCAGAGTACAAAGCTTGGGAGACACCTTGAGGTCCTTCACCGGCAATAACTTTGTAGAGGAAGTGGTGAGTTCTTTGACCAAGTCTCTTTGAAGGCAGGTAAAATGTGCCAAGTAATTAACTGCCCTCAGTCCAAAGGTAGCTGAGGCATAAACATGCTTTCCATGTCGGTCTATTGCCCAGGACCCTCTGTTTGGGGGATGGACTGTGGAGATCTGCTCTGCCAGCTCCTTCTTGGTGGCACCAGCAACCACGATGGCATCAGCCAGAACTCCTTTGCTCCAAAAGGGGCAGTCCATGGGGGGGCTAAGAAATTTAATCAGCTTGCTTGAGAACTGGCTCCACAGTATCAGGCTCCTTCCACTCCCTGCTGGCGATAAGATCTGCTAACTTGTCAGTGGGGGGGGGGGGGCACACCCAGGAAGTAGATGGGCCTGTCCTGAATGCCCTCAGAAACATGGACTCCTCTAAGGATGGGGGTTGAGGAGAGCATCAACCCTTCTGCTTCAAGATCTCAAGGATGTCCCCAAAAGAAGCACTGTTGAGCGTAGATATGCGGGACCTATCTCCTTCACTGAGGTTTGTGTCCTCTATGAGGGCCTCCGAGGGCGAGTCCAAGTGCCTCCTCTTGCACTTTCTCTTATGAAGTGCCTCCTCTGTGGGGGGCTCCAGGGAGGATTTGAAAGATACATGGCCCCCATGAGGGGAAGAACCCCCCTGAAGGCTACAATGGGAGGGCTGACCCTGGAAAGGATGGGAGGTCTTGCCACCCAAGGCAGACAGGGATGGACCCCGAGGGGTGGGAGATGAAGCTCCAGTCCTGCAGAAGGTCCTCTCTACCACGTGGAAGGCCGATAGGCTGGAAACAGTCCTGATACCAACCCCAGATGGCAAAGTCCCCTGGAGAAAAAGGGCAAGCCCTGATACACCTCCACAGCCCCCTGATGATACTGGGTCCAGAGCTATCAAGAGTCAAATCCCACAGGGGAAGAAATTGGTCTGAAAAGCCTGGACCCAACACAGACCACTCCTGCATGGGGCCCACTCTGATCCAAGAGCGGGGGGAACAGAGCAGACCAAGGATCCTGATGGGGTCAAGAAAAAGGGAAAACTAGACCCAGTCGGGATCTGACCATGGATATCTAGGTCCAAGGATTCTGAAGCTCCTAGGGTTGGAAGAGGAGAACTGAGAGAAGGAATTGGAGAGGCTCCCCTAGCCAGATGGGCTGAGGACGCCAGAAGCCTCAGCTCCATCTGGGCTTTGAGAAAGCTCCTCATCATTCTGTCCATATCGGAAGGTAACAAACTCCTGGATGATCTGGAGGAAGCAGAGGAGTGAGCAGACAGGGCTGGAGACCCTGAGGATCTGTGCTGATGATCCAGAGTTTGTCTCCAGAGCACGGGAGCTGACTGGAATAATTTCCTAGAAGAACTAGGCAAAGCAATGTCTTCTATCAATATGGGTGAATTCAACAAGCCTGTTGGATCAGATAGCCTAGCAAAGGAAGCAATCGGATCTGACAAACAGGTCAGATCCAAAGCAGGATTAGCCTTGAACAGATCCATGGGCCTCTGATCCAAACAGGCCTTGGAACCAGAAGAATCTCAGATCTGAGATAGCCCAGGCTAGGGCCGGAAGCAGGGATCTGATATCTGACAGCCTGGGCTTGTTAGAAGTCACCAGAGGCAAAGAAGGAGTCTTCCTCTTGGAATTGGAAGAGGAACTCTTACATGGGAAACAAAAGGACTCCTTGCACCATACCTTTCAGAAGAAGCTTGTTTCAGGCACTCCACCAAGGCCCTGGGGTTGAATGTGACACAAATGTCACATTCAGCCTCCAGGTGAGGAGCTCCTAAATAATACAAGCACTCCTGGTGCGAGTCAGAATTAGGCATCTTCCGATTGCACGAGGAGCACTTTTTAATACCAGAGGGCTTGTCAGACATAGCTAAGGAACTACAAAGCCCTAACACTAACAGGGGAACTAGCTACAAGAAGGGTGCCAAACACAAACTAAAGTACTAAATGGGGAAAACTATAAGCACACCACACACCAACAAATCTATGGGCAGGGATGCAAGCTACTAACTAAAGCTACCCAAGCTGAAAACACCTAAAAAACCTAACAAATACAAGATAAAGCACTTAACTGAGCAAGAGCCTGAAGGATCACTTTCGTAGCACACATGCGGCAAACGAGATGTGGAGGGTTAGAGGGCAGCGGATTATGGGAGAGTAAGGAGCTTGAGCCTTGGATCTGTCTGTGATAAGTTGCCAGCTCAGATCTGATGTCAGATCACATACCCTTCTGTGAGGAATAATGACATGGATAACATCAGATCATGCTGATATGCACACATTTAGCTTGTATTACTAAGGCCACTAAAAAGATTTTCAGAATCTCCCTTCTGGAGATCTATAAACACTGGGTTCATAGAAAAATCTGAGGAAGCAAATGCTCAAGGGAAGCCTTACTACTGGCCCAGGCTCCCAGTGATAAAGCTAGTATTTTCAAGTGGAGTCAGGTAGAAGTGCACATTCAACAAAGGAGCCTATCCTACCACCACAACTGAGAAACCAGCACAAGAATATTGACATCCCTGGTGAGCCTATTACCAATGCCAAACCTTCTCTTGCTATGGGAAAGCCAGAGTAAAGCAACCATCAGATAAAACTGCCTGCGAAAGAAATGAAGAGAGAAGTGGCAGAAGGCATTAAAGATATGGAAGACTTGGCAGAAAAACTGGACCATGGCCCTTATTAACATTTCAGTTCCTATACAAACTGTTTCTTTTGCTTTGTTTGTATAATTTGACTCCTGAATCTCTGTGGCAATTTTAGTATTATTTATTTTGATGTTTTACTGGCAAACACATTGAGCATAAAGGCCTCTTTCCAGAGGTAACATGACAGCATTGGTCTGGTTAAGTGACTTTCTCAGAATTCCACAACAGGTAAGTGAAGATGAGGGGAGTCGACCCCAGCACTACAAGATGCAGCCCACCAGCAGCACATAACCTTAATCCTCTATGCTACACTACCAAACTCTTTCTTCTGATTATTCTTTTTCCACTTCCACCAACTAGTGGATGATGAGGAAGACTTTGAGCTTTGAATGGCATCAACAGTTAAGACAAACTGAAGCAGTGGGGTTTGCTACAGACAAGGGCATCTATCAAGGGTCTTAAAAAACAAAGGCAGCACTTGTGTGGTCCCATTCCAGTAACTGGTTTCCAAAGTGGTACTTAAAAGGCTGTGGAGTCTTTCTCCATCAGTATCCTTCTTCCCAAAAGGAGACTAATATGCAAAGATCCAAAACAGTATAAACAATGAGAGAAAAAAAGAACAGAATGCCCAGGCAGGGAGCACTAGTAGTGTAGCAAGGGTAGGGCATGTGGGGTAGCTGGCTCAGGTGCAAAATGTAAGGGGGCATGATCAGAGTTCCTGCCTGCATGCTTTAGTATTTCAGTATTGAAATGATGGCACAGAAAGCCACTTAAATGCATGCCTTTTTTTTGCTCTTCACCTGAAGGGTGTGTTTATCTGTAGGAAGCCGACTGGTACAAAAACATTAATCGACTTTCTACAGTAAAAGTAAAAGTCTTTCTTTTTTTAATCTTTCCCTGAAGAGGTGAGGGGGGCTGACAAAATACCAGTCACCTTTCAACAAAGATGAAGACCTTCTTCTCCATGAAGATTGGAGGAGGTGAGGCGTTGGACACCAGATGAGTCTGCTATGGCTCTGGTGAGCACATCTCTTTCCATCTATCCATCCTCAACCCCTTTCCCATTTTGCAAATAGGGTCGGGGTGTCACTTCAGCAGACACAGTCACCCTGAGCCAAGGTTTTATACCACCAGGTGGCTAGCCCTGCCACGGTAGTACATTCGTACCATGCACTCACTTGTCACCTATGGCCAATTTAGAATGCCGAATCCACCTACTGCAGGTCTTTGGAATGTGGGAGGAAACCCATGTGACCACAGGGAGGGCATGCAGACTCTGCACAGAAGGCACCCCAGCCGAGAATAGAACTGGAGAACCTTTCTATCATGGCATAGAAATAATATGAGCCTGGGATTATCAATATACCAGTCATCAGTGCCAACATTATTACAAGGTCGAGCAAATGTGACAGCATCCCACTGGTTGACCCAGCTCTAGAAGCTGACTACAGTATCCCACTGTCTGGCCCAACTATCGAAGCTGTCTCAAATAAAGAACTGAACAGCACAGAAAGAAATGCTCAGAAAAAAGCTGCATAACAGACTTGTGACATCTGGCTGGAACTGACTAATGAAAAAAGAAAGACCACCTAACTAAAGTCTGACAAGCAGTATAAGCTACAAGAAAAAAGTAGAATCTTCTTGTTTGCACTCCATTTCAGAAGCACTGTATTGCACAATTAATCAACACTGCATTTACTCAAGTATTAATACTCACTAGTGTAATTAATTATGTGACAAGCACTATTACATACAACTGTTGTTAAATTTCACTTAAATATGCCAGTTTTGTTAAATGTGGTTACCAATTTTTTTTCTTAATCACTAGCATCTGATCTTAACATGTGGCTTACGGCATCTACTACACTACAAAAAAAGAAAATAAAATGTGTGTGGTAAATATGCTGCTTCATTAGCCATAAAATGCATTACTGAATTAAAGCACTTGTGTATTTTACAGAGTCACTTGAAAAATTTGGCTGAAATTTTTTTGATTATTAATTTTAACTGTTGAGCAATGTTATAACTCACCTTTTCAGGAACTGGTACTTCCAGCTGTGTACCCGAAGGTGCTTGAATAGCAAGAAGTGTATCTCCTTTCAAAGATCATATAAAATATTCAGTTAACTTTAGCATAAGTAGTTCTAAAGTAACACGATCAAATTAAAAATACAATAATTCACAGACAGAAAAAAATTCTCAAGTCCTAATTGCTTTAGGTAGAGCTGGATCAGAAACCGTACACAGAGCAATGCTAGTTTAAAGGTCTTAAAATGTTATACTTGATTATATAACAAAGATATGTACTCACCATATCAGCTGACCTGTAAGGAAGCCTTCTGCAGTGGACAACCAATGAAATTCCCTCTGCAGACATCCATATCACCAGCTCAGCACAATTCAGAATCATCTCCAGCACCCACAAAGAGATGGCATGTGCCTTGTACTGGTTCACATAATGAGGCCATGTGCAAGATTAGAAGGGAATAGCCACATATGGATCCCTAGCAGCTCACCCTCCATGCACTGAGCAAACAAAATTTGAAAGACAAAGATGCAAAAATGAAAGTGATGTTCTTACGATAGCAATGGATCTGTGTTGTCTGTTCCCATCCTTCCTCAACATATAGGTTATTAGGTGTGTACTAGGATAACAACCACAAGGGCTTTTTTAAGCCTAACCATGCATCCCAAATCTAGGACAAGTTCTGGTACCCTTGATAAGTGTAACTAAGGGCTTAGGAGAAGAAACATTTATAAGCACTGGCCTGGGAGAGGAGCCATTACAGGCTGCCTATGTACATTAGAGACATAGGTGCCAAACTAGGGAAGAATTTCCTGTTCCTCATACAGTTGTTCAAGTTGCATCTGAATGGGGTTAGGGAGGAATTTTGCTTCACATGGAGCCTGTTCCAGAGAAGGGGTTAGTCTCTGGGATACATACCCATCTCTCCAGCAGGTCCTATTTGTAGCACAAGCAAGGTTCACGTCTCCAGAATGGGCAATTCAGGTACTGTTTTGTTTTGTAGATATGCAGGAGGTTAGGGTGGGATCTGACAATGCCTTTTCTCCACTCAACAGCCTGTAGGGGACAGAATACAGGGATAGGGCCATGAGGTGGTCTGCACAGAACATGTTACTTACGCCCTGTATTCTTTTAGTGAGGAATCTCTGGACATTCCAGTTGTTTTATTTGCCTGGTTATATAAATACCAAAGGGAGCACTGTACTCAAAAACAGGTCTGAGGAATGCTGACTATAGTGGAACAATGACATCCTGGACCTAGATGCCTTACCTTTGTTTATAAGTTACACAACATTGAAAGATTTCCTCACTACTGTAGAGAAGTGAGGGTCAAAGTCTAGATTAGAGAGAGAGAGAGAGAGAGAGTGTGTGTGTGTGTGTGTGTGTGTGTGTGTGTGTGTGTGTGTGTGTGTGCGCCCCCCCCCCCCCCAATACCCTGACTACTGGGTCAACTCTTACAGCTGTGTTGTCAATATGACAGTTAAAATGGGCGGATAACTTCTCAAAGGTTGCTATTATGCATTTCTTGGCATTCAGTTTTAGTCCATGCCTCTGACGCTAGCTATCTGTGTCAGTCCTTCCTGGAGAACATTTGTGTTGGTGGGGGATTCTATGACTAATTTGCAATCTGCAAATTTAGTCAGCCAGAGGCCACTGACACTGTCCTTGACTTCAGAAAAGTAAAGGCCAAAAAAGGAACAGTCCCAGGACCGATCCCTGAGGGACTCTTGTGACTGGCCTCTTTGTGGAGGTGGGCTCCCCAAGTCTAACTTCCTGGGTCCTGTAAAATATCAGACAACACAGATCCATCATTATGGTAAGACCATAACTTTTTTTTATCAGATGTTGTCTTTTCCACCCTTTATCAACATATGGGACAGAGTTCTTAGCAACTTTATCACTTGGGTGGCCTTATGGAAGGATAGTCCTGAGCACAGCTGAAACAAAAGTGGTTCTTGATCTGGACTGTATACCCAATTTATAATGTGAGATTAAAGTATGAACCTTGGACCAGGTGGCCACAGCACAGATATTATCAATTGGAACCCTTAAAAAAAAATCTATATAGAAAGTTCCTGGTCTCGTGGAACGAGTTTTAGTAGTTGAAGGTAGTCGCAAGTCTTTTTCATGATAAACATATGAAATGCCTTGAGAAAGCCAACATGATAAGATGGCATTGGATACTTGTTTATTCCACTTTCCTGAAAAGGAAACAAACAAATGGTCATATTTTCTTAAAAGTTTTGTTCCATGCGAGCAAAAACATAACCGTCCATGGACATTCAGCAAGTGTGGCATATAATCACCATTGCTTGAAAAAGATTTATGGACTGATTAAAGGAGCATTCAGAAGCCTCCTTCGGAAGAAAGGAGGGTTTAGTCCCCAAACTTGCTCTATCCTTGTGAAAAAAAACAAATAATGGGGTTTTGAAGACAAAGCTTTAAGTTCAGAAATTCTTGTGGCAGAAGTAACAGCAACCAAGAATAAGGTTTTCCACGAAAGAAACTAAGTAGACCTTGGCAGCATGTTCAAATAGAGGAGCAGTTAAACCTTGCAGCAAAATTGCAGTGTCCCATAGGTGAACTGGATCTCTAAGTGGGGGGGGGCGTAACAGGATGGTTCCTCTCAGAAAGGCCTTAGGTAGCTTAGGAGAAGAAATAGGTGCGCAATTTTTACCTATGTGAAAAGGTGACATAGCAGCGAACTGCACCTTGACAATTGAATAGCTGGCCCCATTTTGAAAAAAAGATGAGATAAAAAAATCCAAAACTGCAGGAAGAAGAGCTGAAAGAGGGTCAATATTACATTCCAATCCCTAAATGGAGAATCTTTTTCACTTGTTTTTGTAGGTTTTCCAGGTAGAAGACCTATGGGAAGAGGACAAAATGTGAACAGAACAGAACCTGGACTGCTGAACAATCATTGGAATTGAAAAAACACGACTGAATGTTTGGGTGAGGCATCCCCCAATGGATGGGAAAGTAGTTCTGGGTCTAAGTCCAACACCCAGGTCAGGTGGACTAGATGAGGCCAGAGGAAGGGGAAAAGTACAGTTGTGTACCTACCATAAATGTAGATGTTTGAGTGTATTCGCTGTTGCAGTCATTACTCTTGGGTTATCCTGCTGGCAGGCTACCCACAGTCGGCCAGAATTCCAAAGTCTAGGCCCAGCGTTGGTTGCTGTCGCCTCTTCCCTGACGTCAGTGCGCCAGGGGTATAAAAGATGCATCCGATGCCATTTTCTTCAGTTTTCTTGCCCCAGATGTCAGGTGCCCCCAAATTGGTAGGCTGAAAAATATGCCAATAAGTATGCATGCACAGAAATAAACATTTCCTTCATCTACAAGCAAATACACCACATAGGTTGTACAGGATAGAGAAGTACAGATAAGTCCCAGCAAAGAAAAGGGGGATGGTGGGTAGGTAACCTGGACTGAAACAGTGAATACACTACATTTATGGTAGGTACACAACTGTACTATGTTCATCGTGTTTCACTGTTGCAGTCATTACTCTTGGGTTGAATCCCAAAGCTGAGGATGGGTGGCTGGGCTAAATAGGATTAGGCGAGGCTATGAGGCCCTGCAAAACTGCAGTGGCAAAGCCTGCTCTGGATTTAGAGTAAAGAGGTAAGTGGTAGTGCTTTGTAAAAGTGTGCACTGAACTCCAAGTTGCAGCCTCTAAGATGTCTTTGGTTGGTACTCCTCTGAGGAAGGCTGCTGAAGTGGCTGTTGCTCTGGTGGAATGAGGCCTAATGCCCTTAGGCACTGATTTGCCATGTTGAGAATAGCAGAAACGGATGCAATGGCCTATCCATTTAGAAATAGTCTGTTTTGAGATAGCCTTTCCTTGTGATCCTGCAGCATATGACACTAAAAGTTGCTCAGTCTTTCTGAAAGCTTTAGTTCTGTCCAAGTAGAAGCGTAACTGCCTGTGTATGTCCAAAGAATGCAGAATTTTCTCACCCTTGTTCTGTGGGTTTGGATAAAAGGTAGGCAAGTGAATGGTTTGGTTGAGGGCCACACTGGACACTACCTTAGGCATAAATGTTGGGTTTGTCCTCAGAGAAACCCTGTCTGGATGAAAAATTATAAAAGGTTCCATAGCCATGAGTGCTTGTAATTCCGAGACTCATCTTGCAGAGGTTATTGCCAGGAGCACAGCTGTTTTCCTGGATAAGAATTTTATATCTGCTGTTGAGGCTGGCTCAAAAGGAGGCAGTGTGAGTTTTTCCAAGACATAATTGAGGTCCCATGGTGGAATTGGTGCTCTCCTTGGAGGCCTGATGTTTTTGGCCCCTCTGAGATACTGCCTTATTAAACGATAAGAAAAGATAGGTGGTTCCATATTGTAATGGGCTGAAACGGCACAGGCATGAATCTTAATTGATGAAAAAGAAAGGCCTTTGTCCAGCATCTCAGTTAGGTATTGTAAAATCTGAGGGATATTTGGTACATACGTGTCAATGTCTTGTTCCTGGTTCCAAGCACAGAATCTCTTCCATTTTTCTGCATAAGATTTTTCTGGTATTGGGCCTCCTGGCCTCCAAGATAACATCCATAACAGCTTTTGAAAGAGGAGTGTTCTGAATGGCTACATTATCTGCCATACTGCCAGATTTAAGGTCCTGAGTTGGCTGTGCAGGATCCGATTGTTTTGTTGGGTCAGCAAGTGAGAAGTTTGAGGCAATATCCATGCTGGACCTTGAGACAAGCTCTTTAGAATTGGGTACCAGTGCTGGCGTGGCCAGTCTGGTGCAATCAGAATCATTTTTGGCTTCTCCTGTCTGACCTTTAGGAGTACCCTGGGAAGGAGAGGCAGTGGAGGAAAGGCATATACTGTTAGATTTTTCCAGCTGAAGGATAAGGCGTCCACTCTCCATGCTTGTTTGTGATAAATCCTTGTGCAAAATCTCTGTAACTGGCAGTTGCGAGGGAAGGCAAATAGACCTATGTCTGGGCATCCCCATTTCCTTGTTATCATGCTGAAGACTTGTGGATCCAGTTTCCACCCGTGGGGATCCATGAGGTTTCTGCTTAGTTCGTCTGCCAGAGTATTTGTTTTTCCTGGCAGGAACTGTGCTTGCCGGTGAATTTGATAAGTCAATGCTGTGTCCCATAAGGTCATTGCTTGTCTGCAGAGGGGGTAGGAATGTGTACCTCCCTGCTTGTTTATGTACCACATGACCGTAGTATTGTCTGTCTTTATCAGTAGCTGTCCTGGATGAAGTAGATCCTTGAAAGCTGTCAGGGCCTTCTGAACAGCTAGCATCTCTTTTTCATTGATGTGAAGATGCATCTGGCTTGCAGGCCATGTGCCCTGAATACATTTTCCTGCCATATGGGCCCCCCAGGCATAATCTGATGCATCCACTGTCAGTGTCTGTCTGGCTGTGGGTAAACTGAATGGCAGACCCTTCTTGTGGTGACAGGCCTCTGCCCACCATCGAAACTCCTGTTGCAGGCAGGGAATGAGTGTAATTATTGTTTCCAGGCTGTGGCAATGCTGAGTCCAAACACTTTTTAGATACCATTGTAGTTTCCTCATATGCAGTCTGGCATATGGAATTAGTAGAATGCAGGATGCCATGAAACCCAAGGCCTGCAGGATTTTCCTTGCAGATAACTGTGTCTTTGTTGCCAATTTTTTGAAATAAGAAGTCAGTTGTTTTTGTTTGTCTGGCATGAGATAAGCCATCTGGGCAGTTGTATTTAAGCTTGTACCCAGGAATATTATCTCTTGAGAGGGCACTAGTTTTGATTTCTTTTCATTGACTGTGTACCCTAGGCAAATTGGTAATCTTTTTACAAATGCCAGATGCTTTAGAAGAATGTCTTTGTTCTCTGCTTGAAAAAGGCAGTCGTCCAAGTAGGGATATATTTGAATTCCTCTTTGTCTGCAAAATGCAATTACTGGTGCCAGGCATTTTGTGAAAACCCTGGGTGCAGTAGATAAGCCAAAGGGCAGTGCAGAGAATTGGTAGTGCATTGAGCCAGCTATGAATCTGAGGTATCTTCTGCAAGACCGTGATTGGGACATGCAGGTATGCCTCTTTTAAGTCCAAAGTTACGAGCCAAGCCTTCTTGCCCAGCATGGGCAGTAGCTGCTGAAGAGTCAACATCTTGAATTTTGGAACTTCCAGAAACGTGTTTAGTATAGACAGCTCCAGTATTGGTCTCCAGATTTTGTCCTTTCTGGGCACTAAGAAAAGTCTGGAGTAAAATCCTTGCCCCTGCTCTTGTTGTGGTACTTGTTGACTGGCCCTAATGTCCATGAGGGCTGTAATTTGCTTTTGTGCCTCTGCCCATTGATTGTGTGGCAGGTCTGGCATACCTTTTGGCCTTGGTAGGGTGTGAAAATGGAACCTGTAGCCTTGGGACACTATGTTCAAGACCCATTTGTCTTGGGTAACCATTTGCCAATTTGCTGAAGAAAGTGCTAGTTTTCCCCCTAAGGGGCTGCCAAAAGAAAAGTGCTTGAATCTGTCAGAGGAAAGTCATTGGGGCTGTTTCCTGTAAGGTTGTGATTTGTCTTCTCTGCTTTTGGATGTAGGAACACCCCATTGTTTAGGCCTGTATGAGCCTTGGGGCTGAGATCTGCCTATGGGACACCTGTATCTGCCTCTTTGTGGTCTGTCTGACACTGGAAAGGACCAATTTTTAGAAGGCCAGTTCCTGCTAAAATCTGGGTTGTTGTACCTATATGAAATCCTTAACTGTCTGCATGGATTTCGCTTTATCCTCCATTTTTTCAACACCTCTTCTGCTTTAGCACCAAACAAAGTATCATGCTGTAATGGGGCATCTAATAATTTTGCTTTAACATGATCAGGCAGATTCTGTTCCTTTAACCAAGCATGCCTTCTAATAACAGAACCTGTAAGAGCGGCCCTGCAAGAGGCCTCCAGTGAATCATAACCCCATTGCAAAATATGCTTTCCCACTTGTTCAGATGCATGCAATAAATCCCGCATTTCCTTGTTCTCTGAACATGCAGTATTTGTCAACATTTTCTGTTTAAGCAGTGGCATTAAATATGGCTGATATTTAAGCATATGAAACTGACAATTTAAAGCCCTTACAGCCAAGGTAGCAGAAGTGTAAACTTTTTCCCCATCTGTCCATTGACCTAGAATCCCTATCAGAGGGGACAAGGTTTTATGCAGTGGAAGCTTTGACCCCTTTGGGATCCTGAGATATAGTTTCTGGGTCAGCAACGGGGTTTTTATATAGGAATTTATGAGAATCCGGGACCCTGTAGTATCTGTCTGGCTTAGCAGGTGCAGGGGGTAGTCAGGGGACAGGCCGGACTCTGAAAATACATCATCTACAATGTCTAGAACAGGTGGAATAGCAAGGGGTCTGTGCTGAGGAAGTAGCAGAAAGTCTCTGAGCCTTTTCTTAGATTCAGAATAATCTTGGCTCTCCCAGTGGAAATGCTCCCTCATGGTATGCAGGGTTTCCCCAAAAGAATAATCCTCAGGAGGAGAGGCTGAAGGAATGGATTCTTCAGCATCAGAGTCCTCATAGGGAAGCATGGAATAATCCTGTTCAGAAGAGGAATCAGAGGAAATAGAAACCTGATCAGAAGAATCATATTCTGTCTCTTGCCTAGGCCTCTTATCAGGAGGGGGAATGGGAATCCCTTAGGTCTTCGGCCATTTTAAGCATCTGTTTTTTAGGCATGGAAGTCAGAGTAGGAGAATGCTGTACTTGCTTCTTTGTCTTTAGAGCTGCTTTAGTCTTTGAAGTTGAAGATGGTTTAACATATAATTGTGTAGGTCTGAAGATACCCTCAGAAGCCGATGCCTGCTCAGTGGCTCCGGACCCATCTGAGGGAATGATTTCAGAGTGTCCAATACCTTGAGTATCCAGAGGCCCAGTCAGCTCCACGTGGGAGTCGGAAGCGGCTTGTGGCTCTGAGGTAGCGGGCTCCAGGGGCTGTGACAGCGCCTGAGAACCGGCGACTGACCTAACGAAGGCCTCATCTGTTTTGGACCTCGGATGCCTATCCTTTTCCTTGTCTGAGTTTTTTGTAAACTCCGGTCGTTGGCTGTTCCGACGGCATTATATAATTAAATCTTCGGACAAAGTAATGAATTGCAAAATCAAACTGACGCTTAATAGTGTGTTGGTTAAATCTAGCACAAAACCGACAGCTAGCAACGTTGTGATCAGGGTCTAGGCAAAGAATACAGTATGAGTGAAAATCCTTATGAGGTGTGAAAATCCTTATGAGGTATTTGCTTCCCACAAGAAACACAATTGTTAACTTTTTCTGACATCGGTCTGGAGCAAGAAAAAAGTTTCCCCAACGGGGTACTTAGCTTTAATGAAAACTTTGGTTCAGAAATTCGGATTTCAAAATCTCAGGAGTTGGCCAACCGGCACTTGCAAACTGCTTTTGCTTTGGGCACCGCGTGGCAAGAAAGACTGAAGAAAATGGCATTAGCTGTATCTTTTATACCCCTGGCACACTGACGTCAGGGAAGAGGCGACAGCAACCGACACCAGACCTAGACTTTGGAATTCTGGCCGACTGCGAGTAGCCTGCCAGCAGGATAACCCAAGAGCAATGACTGCAACAGTGAAACACGAACATCCACACTTGTTGGGGCCAAAATTGGGTTAACAGGATCACTGCAACTTTCATAGCATTTGCTTTCTGTAAGAACTTGGGGATTAAAGGGGTTGGAGGGAATGTATAACAGAGACTGGGGAGAGATAGTGCATTGGAGTGCCTCAAGAGAACTTCCCCTCTCATGGAATTATGGTGAAATACTTGCTTGGATTTGGTGCTGTGGGAAGAAATAGAGAGACTGCAGCAAGGGTGGCCCCAAAATCCAAAAATCTATTTTGTTGTCACGAGATTGAAGGACTACTTGTGAGGGAGTAGGACTGACCTGCTCATCCTGTCCCTGAAATGTACATTACTTTCAGAAAGTATTAAGAAGACATTTGTCATTGCCGCATTCTTATGGCCTCTTGATGCAAAAGGTAAGATCTGGTTCCTCCCTGTTTGTTGATGTACCACACAAATGCCATATTGTCAGTTTGAATAGCTATCACACCTAAGGGGGGAGAAACCTGAAAAGCCTGTAATGCTAGGAGAACTGCTCTCATCGCCAATAGATTGATTTGTAAGCTGGCCTCTGTTTGGGACCACGTGTCTTGGACTGTTTGTCCCAGGTAATGCCCTCTCCCCCACCCTAAATTGAAAGCATCAGTGGTTACCATATCTTTGGGGAAAGGGAGACAGAAAGGACATCCTTATACACAAGGAGATTCTAGCAAACACCATATGTGCATTTTGTGCAAATTCTCATCAGAGACACTGAAGCGAACATGGGTTGTTTCCCTCTAGACTATTGGAGTACCCACATATGGAATCTGGCTAGAGGGCCTGGTGTGACAGAAGCTACCATGGAACATAAGTGAAGAATCACTCCTGCTGATGGCTTCTGATGGAACAAAACCTGTTGAGTTTGTTGGTGTAGGGCGGAAACTCATGTGGGGAAGTTTCACTATTTGGACCTGTGTATCTACAGATGCTTTGATAAATTTTGAGGTCTACACCGGTTGTAGCTTGGATTTTGTTAGCTTCACTGTGATTCCCAGTTTTGTACACAGTTGGAGCAAGCAGTCTCTAGTCTGAATGAGTAGATTCATGGTAGGAGCGGCGATGGGTCAATCATTCAAATATGGGAATATTCGGAATCCTTGCAGTCATAGTCAAACTGCCACTACTGCTGTGGTTGAAACCAAATGGCAAAGCTCTGAAATGAAAATGATTGGTTCATAGCCAGAAGCAAAGATACTTCCTGGAGCGCCTGTCCATCTTTATGTGGTAGTACACATCTTGGAGGTCTGTCAAGCACATCCAGTCTTCCTGTCTCAGTAGAGGAAGGATGGACTGAAATATAACCATCCAGAATCTTGTCCGATTTACGAACTTGCTCAGACGGCTTAGATCCAGTATTGGTCTGAGATCTCCATTTTTTTTTGGACACTAAAAATTCTGGATCTTTTCTTGTTTCGTGGGACCTCTTGGATGACTTGATTTCTAGACAGACTTTCATATGTCACGGTAAACATGGTATGTTTGTAATTTTTGTAAACAACTTACAATATCTCAGGAACCACTTAAGTTGCACACCTACTTATCAGCATATTGTTCACCCAACACAGAGCATTCACATGAGGCTAAGCAGTTCTGTTTGTGTTCCTTGGTCTTTGGGATACTTACAAAAACATGAAATGTATGACAATACATAAATATTATATGAACAACAATTAATATCTCTTTACCTGCACTAAACAGAGGTCATCTATCAATACAGTTGAGTTTACTATTATAAGTTTTAAGATGAAACCTTTTAATACTTTGTTTGTAGCATGGTTTTGGAATTATTGATGCAAATATGAACAAGCAATATTTGACACCTAGAGGAGTCAGCAGGATGCAAGTGCAGAAGCACCTGGAGGTGTCATTCAGCTGTAATGAGTTAAGAACGTCCTTATTTCAGATGTGGCTGGTTCCCTTTGAGAGGGTAAAGCTTTGAGAAGTTGTTTCAGTGGTAACAGAGGGGAATGGAAGCATGACACAGCCTCTGGCAATGACCCTTTGCACCCATTTGTCTTGAGTAATGGACATCCAGGTTGTTGGATGCAAGGATAAGCACCCCCAACTGCTTCCAGAATGCAGCAGCCAGAAACACACTCAGGAATGCTGAAAGGACATCTCGGAAAAAGATCTCTGAAGTCCTGACATTGTGGGCCACCTATACCCCTGGGATGATGTCCATTGTAAGGGTTTCCCCCTCTGCCTCTTGCAGCTTTTTCTCAGGAAGTGTCAGAGGCAAATCTCTTTCCTCCTTTCTGATTCCTACAGAACGTTCTCTGGGGTGGAGGTTTTGACTCCCATAGCAGATAGTGAATTACTGTCTTTTTCACTCCTTGAGATAGTCTCTTTAAGCTTTAGACCAAAAAAAAGAGTTGATCCATCAAAAGGGGCATTGACAAAGAATGTCTTGACATGTTCCACAAAGTTGCACAGCCACAACCAGGCATGCCAACTGACAGTAATGCAGTACCCAATACACACTCTATGTGGCATTAGAGAAGGGGCATACAGAGACATGGGATAATGACTGCAGGGTTACCAACTGTGAATCAACAGATTTTCTGTGATCCGTATGGTCCCAAGGAGAGACGTGAAAATCTCCTTGGTCAAGTCTCTCTGAAAATGTGCTACATATTTAGTGATCTTACTGAGAAAGTAAATGAGGCATAGACTCACTTCCCAAATCTGTGCAATGGGTGCAACTCCGTGTTTGGTGGGTGGAAAGAATTCTCCTCAGTGAGTTCCTTTTTGATGGCTGTAGCCATTACCATTGAATACATTGCAAAACCCTTTCTCCAACTGGGTCAGTCTTTAGGTGCAACAAGAAACGTCCGAATTCTTAGGGATTGGTTCAGTCTTGTCTGGTTTCTTCCACACCAGCAAAGACATCAAATCTATCATCTCTTCAGCCAAGAAAACTACAAAAGATGTAGATGGGCCAGACCCAAAAGTCTCAAGGAAAATGGATTATTTCAGGAGCTCGGGAAGACCACCCCCCCCTTTCTGTTTAAGCAGTTTTAGTATCTCCCCAAATGAGAGATCCTCAATGGGGGATCTGGGGGAACCTTCTCCATCAAAATCAGTGTCAGTAGTGGGACATTTCTCAGGGAAATCCAAGTTTCTCGTTTTACACTTTCTCTTCCTGTGTACCTCCCTCTGTGGGTTGTTCAAGGGAGGACTCAGAAGCAGATAAGATCTCTTGTGACAGAACTGGCTGAAGGCTTACAGAAACTGGTTGTCCCGATGGGACAAGAGTAGGTCTTGGACCCTGGGAGAACCTATAGGTTGGGGTGGATTAGACTTTGAAGAGATAGATTGCTCTTTTGGTTGAGACAGTCCTCTCTCAATAGCCTCAAATGCCAAGTCTGAAAGAGATCTGGAGAACCATCCTCTAGAAGCAAAGCTCCCAAAAGTGGCTCGGTTCTGGATACCATTCAGTTAGGCTCCTATGCTGATGCTAGAGCTGAACTATCAAGAGCCAAAGGTCCTAGAGGGAGGAACGGATCTGAAGATCTTGGATCAGATCCTACCCTGACGGAGTCAACACCATTTGGCTCAGAGACTTGGACTGATCCAATAGGGTCAGAGCTGAACATAGGGAATTCACTGGAGTCTACAAAGTATGTACTCCTAGCTCCAATGTAAATCTATGCCTGAAAAAGTAGAATCTGAAAGCTCCAATCCAGGCTGTTGGATCAGAGGAAGAGTAACTAATGGATGAGCAGAAGCAACATTACCTCCAGATCTGACAGAAGTCAGAGCTGGAAGGACCCCCAGCTGGACTTGGGTCCAGAGAAATCTCATCATCTTATCCACAGCAGTTTCAGTAAGACTTTGATAGACCCAACTAACTAATGGATGAGGCAGAAGGTGGCAGTCTTGAGTAATGGTGAGTTCCATCTAGCAAAATAGCTGAGCAGAGCCTGGGTGATGTAGGCTCTGTATAAACCTAGGAGGCATAGTGGATCTGAGGATTATCAGAGCAGAAAAGAACATCGGATCTGAGGGTTTCAGAATTTTTGGTGCCAGAGCAAAAGACTGGTCTGGAGATTTTTTTTTTTTTTTGAAGTCTTTGCTTCGTCCTTATCCGATTCCCTCTGTTTATCTTTAGGTTTATCTGATTGCTTCTTGGAAAATGAAGAAGAGGATGATGGAGTAGTGGAAGTTTTCCCTGATACTGAAGGAGTCTTGTCATGGTGGAGCAGTTGGTTTCTAAGTGCAAAGGCCCAGACAGTAAACACACTATTGTGTGCATCTGAATTAGGAAGTTTGTGTGAACAGGCCACATATTTTTTGAAACGTGAAGGCTTCTCTGCCATTTTCCTAGAAGGAAAAAAAAATTCCCTTAGTCTAATAATTAAAAAAAAAAGGTGATGTACAAGACCCCCCCTTTTTAAGGGGTATATATGGAAAAATAGAAAATATGTTTCTTTCGCAAAAAGAGAGAGACAAGAGAAAAAATTCAGAAGACAAAAGGTCTAACTTTTAACTTTAATACTCCTGAGCACTCAGATCCAGCCATCTCTAATGAAAACAAATGAGATCTGAGGTAGCTTGTTCTCTAGACAGGGATTATGAGTAAGGGGGGAGGAGTCCGAGCACCAGATCCAAAAGCTTGAGAGTTTCCAGTGTCGGATCCAAAACCCATACGTTGAGGAAGGATGGAAAAGGCAACATCAGATCAGAAGAACATAAAATTATATCCCTTTCCAGCTCACAGGAAAACCCATCTGCAGATACAGCAAGGAAAGGCAACCCAGACACAAAGGCATAAAGAAACGACGAGAGAGTAATAAACACCAACTGCAGAAAGCTTCCTTATAAATCAATTGATATGGGCATGCAGCAGACTTCAGAAGCTTTCCACAGTGTGTCACTGTAGGGATGAAGCTCAAACAGAAAAAAATGTAAACATCCTAGTGAGGATGAAAAACGTGAGAGACCAATGGACAAGGGTTCAAAACAGACTCCTAAAGGGCAGAAGTGTGTAAGGAGATCTGCCCCCTGTAATCATGTGCCAATAATGCTTTGTGAAAGTGTGAATTAAAATCAAGTGACTACTGCTTAAATGCCTGCAGTAGACATCTTAATGAAACAAGCACCTGTATATTTTCTACAGGTGGTTAGATTCTTTATGGCATAAAACAAAGTATTTAGCAATCCACTTTTAAAGGGTTTGTTAGCCACTACAAATACCTGCCTACTTAGAACAAAAGAAATGAACTGCTCGTCTTCAAGTAATGCATGAACTGGGTTCTTTTCATTGGAAGATGACTGGTCAGGTTTACCAGCAGTTCTGACATCACTTTTAGAAAGACAATATGGGACAGTCATAAAGGAAATCTTTTCCTTAGGAAAGGCCCGCATTCCCTACTGATAAAGGCTTTACGCTTGCAGATCCTGTTCAGCCAATGTAATTGCTACCAAGAGCAGCTTCTTCCAAAAGACAAACTTCACCACTGTTAAAACAGCTTGTATGAACGCTGGATAGACAAGCCCACTGACCGTAAATCACAAAGAGCAGAAGGGTTCTGATAAAGACAGGTGAAAATGAAGAACTCCTTTAAGGAAATGCTTAAAAAGGCAGTGTTGTGCAACATTCTACTTCCACAAAATTATAATGAGCACAACTGGCAGACAGGTGCACCATGACTGTGAAAACTGCGACTCAAGCCATACAGATGCATCTCAGACTGGACATGACTACCTGCAAGTTACCTTACAAAGGTGGCAGGGAATGCTTGTCTGCCAAGGACTACTACTTTTCTCTATTCTATTTATTCATTTATTTCACATGGCCCTGGCTATAAGGCACAAACTGCACTACATGCAAAGCTATACAGTAAATATATAAAAACAAGGCAAAGCAAATTGTGCAGATTACAAAGACACTGTATACAGATGCCCAAAAAAACAACTCTAGGGCACAGCAAAGACAAAAGTGCAGCAATTAATGAAGCAGGAAGAGTACAACAGGAAAAGAGTAACAAGGGAAAGCTGCACAAGTTATACAGCACAAATGGAAAATGAACATTAGTAAGGGCTTAAGTATGCAATGATAATTTTCTAAAGGGTTTGCTTTGTGTGTTTCATGGGTACCTACTGAGCATTTACTTTACACGTGATACAATATAAACAGCTAAGTGCGTTACTAGTATAACTAGGAAGAGAAAAAAATATATCAGAAAGATTTGGATTAATTTCATGTCTCTCTCAAGTTCACTTCTGCCCTTTTTTTCTTTTTTTGCCCCAAATGCTTGTCAGCCATCAGTGCTTTTGTGACTAACTGGGCTATTCATTTCCCATGTAGGGTGAAAGCCAGCTACAGAAGGCCATCATTTTACTACACCATAAACCACTAAATCCCTGTGGCAGCCAACTAGTTTGGCACTCAGTGCTGACCTTTGTACACAGTGCACAGGACCAATTCCATTTTCAGCATATGTTGCTTGGTAGTGTTGATGGGGGTCATATTCCACCACTGTCAACAAATGTAAAGAACTAAGATACGTACTGCCACCAAATATGAAAGGTCTTAGCTGACACCAGAAAGATGGTCTCTATTGCCACACTACTGGCAGTCAGTAGGTTAGAATGAAAGAAAGTGCACATAAGTCTAACTCAATCAATTCACAAAATACAACCTAGCCCCAAGAGTATAAAGGCAATATGCAACGCTATTTTGCTATGAGCTTTCAGCATCTCCCCTAAGACTAGAATCCAACTAGGCCACTTTCAGAGATGAGCCTCTGACCTAGTACTGCATGCTCCTTCCTTACCACTCTCTCTGTGGACCAGATTGTCTTCCAGTGCCCCTTGCCCATGGTAACTACTATTCATACAAGTTATTTTTATACAGACATGTGCATGCACACACTCACTCTCCCATGGAAGGCTGGCAGAATTCTACAATTCCTTACAACTTTCTTCCTTGCATGGTAGTATTGCCACCACCACTATGTAAGGTCAGGAATTTCCAGTTTTCTGCTCTTAATTAAGCCATCTACGAGGTTAGATACCTTAATATTTCACTGCTAGCAGGTCTAAATGAGCCAACTAAGTGCAACTGGTAACCACAGCCTCCTAACATACAACAGTGATCAATAACCCATAATCATTAAGGTGATCAAGAGAGATAATGTCAGAGTACATAGATGGACAGAATGCATACAGAGCTATGGTCCTACAACAGGAATATTTTGCTCCAACTCCAGGATTAAAGAAATTCCTGGCAGAGAAGTTAAAATAGCAAAAAGTTTAAGAGACCCTGGATTAGGTGAATAAATGATCCCTCCAGAATTGGGGCCATTGTGAGTAACTATTATCAGGATATATACAGAAATTATCTACACATGGAGAACAGGGAAGAGGAGATGAGACATTACCTCGGGTAGCTTGGGGTACCAAAATTAACTCAGGAGGATAACTCTAAATTGGTTACGGATACTACCTTGGAAGAGATTAATGAGGCTATAGAGCAACAAAAGGCAGGGAAGACTCCAGGCACTGATGGCATCCCAACAGAGGTCTGGAGAAGGGGTGGTACTGTCTTAAAGTTATGGTATAAACTCTTCAATCAAATATTGAAAGGGGGACAAATGCATCATGGAAGAAAGCAGCGTTAGTTATTAGACCTTATGAATCACAGACCCATATCAACACTAAACCATGACTATAAAATATTTATGATAATGACCAGGACTACAACAGCACAAATACTGATAAATGAGGACCAATGCGACTTTATAGTGGGCAGACAGATATTCAATATTATTACTAAGATGTTCTTAATGAAGAAGGATGCAGCTGTGGTGGGAAACAGACTGATGTTAAAATCCCTAAATGCTAAAAAAGCACTCAACACAGTAAGTTGAAATTTATATAGGGGGCATTAAATGACATGGGTTTGATGTATATCAGGAATCAGAAACAATAGTAAAATGAGTGGGTAGCCTAGCAGATAGAATACATAAAACTAGAGGCAAGTGACAAGGATGTCCCCCATCTCCATTGCTATTTGCTAGCTACTTACAGACATTAGTGCAGATAATTAGAAATATGCCTATTAAAGGGTATATTGGGAGAGTGGCATGAGAAAAAGATGCATCTTTTTGCAGATGATATTATTCACTACATAACAAACCTGGAAAAGGATTTGGCTGTCTTGTAACTACATTAAACATATGAGACCTTAGCTGGGTATAAAATGAATGAAACTAAGACGAACACCCTGATGACAAATTATGCCCCAACAGTTGATCTGGTACAACAATACTCATACATATGGGGGCATAATAAACTAAAGCATTTAGAGGTATGGGATACCCATCAGGCGGATAAAGATATGTGGGATGAAACTGTATCGAATATACTAAATAAAGCAGGTGGAAAATGTTGCACATGGAAGATGACAGCAATATACAGGCAATAAAAATGTCTGTGGTACCACTGGTACTATATTTAGGTCAGTCATAACTATGTAATCCAGGAGGAACAGTATGGAGGAGACTACAAAAGGGGATTAAAGATTTTTCTTTGAGGGAAAGGCTGAAAGGATTCAGCAGGAAAAGTTATTGTTGCTAATATAAAAGGGAGGATTGTATAAGCCTAATCTGGAAAAATACTACGGAGCGATTCAGCTTAGATTTTTATGGCTGGTATAATATATACTTATAAAGCTAAGTGGAAAGAAGTGCTGGAAAACTGCTTAGGTGGAAGGCAGTGCCATCACCCATGAGGCCTTGGGTATCCGCTAGGTAGAACTGTGGTCATAGATGAGGCAATTCACCATCCTGTGACCGAATTCAAACATATCATGGAGTTAAAGGCAATTAGACCTTGTCAAAAGTTATTACTACCAATGGGATCCAGGTTAAAAGTCTAGTAAAAGGGGTAGTTGGGAATTGGCCTCAGATAAGTAGAAGAATATCCAGTTGCAATAACTGGGGCACTAATGGAAGGCCGGACACTAAAGACCTGGCAACAAGTAAAGGAGTTTAAACTTTGAAACTAGGCCCAAATATTCTAACTGGTCTCTACTTCTGCTTATCATGAGATATTAAGGCGATGTCCCCAACAAGCTCTAAAACCAACATTAGTGAGTTTACTAATGGGAGCGAAGCCTCACACAGACATTAAGGCAAAGCTACTTAGTAGGAGATATAAAGCATTCTTAGAAGCTAATATACAATGTGAAAGGAAGCTGTTGCAATTCTGGAACAAAAGAGCAACTCCAATGATCCAAGATGTTTTCTCAAGTTTTGCTTAACTGTTACAGGTGTGGAAGGGGCATGATGGGTACCTGGGACAATGCATTCTAGGACTGCAAGAGGATTCAGCCTTTAAAACAGGAATCAAAGGGGCAAGTTGAGAGGCTGGACAAAGGAAATACTCTCCTTACTAAGATAATATTCCTTCTGAGTTGGCCAGGTCAGGGACACTCTATATATTTATCTGCCCTGCTCACTCTATTAATATTAGCCAAAAAAATAAATAAAAATAATCACAAAGTTAAGGAAAATTAAGGAAGCCTCTACAACAGTGGTGCACAACCTTTTTGTAGGGAGGGCCACTACACGAATTCTTAGTGCATCTGCGGGCCACCTCAAAACATAGTAAGTTATGAGTTAACAAAAGGTACAGGCAGGGTTGCCAGATTTCTGACGGGCCAGGTAGGGACAAAAAAGGTCTTTAATGTGGAACTGCGAACACAAGTAGCTCTGTTTTACGATATTTTTTTTATTGGCTCATATACCGGCATACAGGCCAATCAAAAAAAAAAAGTTGAGGCTGTTTCGCCGAGATTTTAACAGGCAGTGTGGGACTCAGGATCAGGCTGCTGACCCGGGGACAGTCCCGCTCAAATAGGGACATTTGGCAACCCTGGGTACAGATGACTGGTATTTTTACTTAAGACAGCAGTCATGAAATTGCCTGTTTTCTACATCAACTTTGCATTTAACTTTATTCTGGCTTGCAGCCATGATTACAAACTCTTGCAGAAAGTTATTACTGTTTACAGACTACAAGTTATAAAACAAGAAAGAATAGTTACTTCCGTGGCTAAAATTGGATGTGTGCACAACTGCAGTCAATTAGGTAAGCAAGCACATGCTAAGTTTGCACGACTGGAGTAAGGCATAGTATTTTTTTCACTTTTTTAAAAAAAATTTTTGGTTACTTTCTGGGGGTCGGATGGCATTGTGTGGAGGGCCGGATTTGGCCCCCAGGCTGGACGTTGCACATCACTGCTCTACAATAACCCTAGTGAAGAACACGATGAATGAAACAAGTGATTTACAATTTTGGGGTGCAGGACAAAAAGGGAGTATGACTTATTAAAAAGGTAGAAACTTTGGGAGATAGAATTACAGAATATTGTTTTTTTGCTGTTCTGGATGTACTCAGAGGTATTGGCAAAGTGTACTACAAATAATTAGAAATTGTTTTAACTGTTATAACTGTTAGATATCTCAAGGTCAGTAAGTACTACGATGCTTCTGAACTTCTAATCAGGCAGTGGTAATAGGTCAATGAATGTCTTGAATACCAGGGCAAATGGGAGGCTAGACTTTTAGTTGGTGTTACATGACTGGTGATAATTGAAAACAGGACATGTACTATGAATGCGAAATGTTTTGAATATTCAGTGTATCTTGTAAATTATTTAATGAATGCCCAGCACGGCAAAACAAAAAAAAGTAATTAAACTACTTGTAAGACAAGGGCTTAACTATGCAGCCCTAAACAGACCAATAATACATAGGATCTCAACATACATATTTTAACTGACTGTATTTTAATGTCTGTGTTTTCACAGTTCTAGTTAGCTACTTCTTTGAAGAAGACTGTGATTACATTTTAAGGCCTGCTACCACAAGCAACGAACAGGTTATATTTTACATCTGAAACAGACTGATGGCATTTCACTTCCTTTCACCCCCTTTTACTTTTACAAAGGGTAAAGGTAACAAGGCTACATATTCTGCACTCTAAATGTGCCTAAAAATAAAGTTTATCATCCAGATTATGAGGTTACATCTTTAGGTTTGGATGAATTCAACAGCCCTTCTGTTATACAAGTATAATTACCCTGTGAGTTAACTTGCAGTGACTACCCTTGGCTAGACGAAAAAGGGAGAACCAGTGATGTCCTTCTATTCTCATGTTGCAGTATTCTTACTATGGGATCCTCCATCTCAGGCGACCCGAGCGTCGGCTCCTATACAAAAGCTAAAACCTGGGTGCTGCTGGTGCATAGGACGTCACACGTAGGGCCATAAACCAGGGGCCTTAAATGTGACGTCTGCATGCACAGACCTCAGAACTTTCTTGCCGCAGTCGAACGTCAGATTGATCACTTCGCTCCTCTCCTTCAAGATGCCTAAAGTTAAGTACCCCATTGGGGAATTCTTATTAATATTTTAGTTTGAGCTTGGTTTGCTTGTCTGTTCTTAGCAGATACCCGCTAAGAAAGGTAAATGTGGATGTCAAATCCCACATAAAAACTCCCAGAACCATTGCATATTTTGTTTAGACCAGGAACATGATTATACCTCCTGCGCCATCTGCCAGTTTTTTGCCCCCAAAATGCTCAGAAGCCACCTGGCCACCCTCAATTGGTATTTGGAGCATCAGAGATAAGTTAGTGTTAAGAATGGATCCAGGCTTGACCATCCAGGTGGAACCGCTGAGAAAAAAGGCCAAGGTTTCAAAGCTTACCATCTCAGCCCCTCCGTTGGACGGCCCACCAACCACTGATACAGGGGTTGCAGGACACCTGTTACAGCCATCTACTTTGGTGCCTACCCTTGAGAAAGATGCTTTCGAAGTACCGGCTGGCACATCGGTGGAGGTTATTCAGACGTCGGTTATTACCGAAGCCAAGGGGGAACCAGGCTCCACCAGATGACATTATCTGATCCAGGATTAGGATCTTTCCTCTTTAGGATAAAGCCCTAAAACTAGGCTCACAGCTTCTCCAAAAGCAACTCCCTTAAAAAGGAGACAAAAAACAAAACATCTGTCTGCTTCTTCAGAAGGAAAACCAGATTAGCAGTCCTTCACAAAGTCTTTGATGCAGGTCTTCATGGCCCTCAGCCCCCTCTGCTCTCACTATACCTGTACTTAGCCCAAGACCTGCCTCAGCCACTTCTATCCTTCCTTACATTTCCCGGGAAGAAGCCACCTTATCCTCTTCCTCTGATGTGTCAGTCACATCCTCATCCCAAATAGCCTCCCCCTTGGAATACTACTCCCTTAATGAGGATTCCATACAGGGAGACTCGCCTTCAGAGGGCATCACATTTGGAGAGACTATAACAAAAATTAGGGAGCATTTTAAATGGGATACTACCCAGATGACAGAAACTCAGAAAAAGTATTTTGAGCTGCTGCAGGTTGAATCACCCTCACCATCAGCCATTCCTCCAGTGATTCCTGCATACTTAGATGCATTTGCATCAGTCTCAAAACACCCCGACTCTCAACTACCTGCTTCCAAGAGACCTGATCATTTCTACAAGGTCCCGGATGACCACAAATTTCTACTGAAGGCCCCAAACAGTCTAGATATACTCCATCCTTGTCACTCCCACCCTTGGACAAGGATAGCAAAGTAATGGACAGGCTGGGTAAGAAGATGTACACTTACACCCCAGCATTTAGGGCAATTAATTACCAAACACATATGGTAAAATATGCCCTGGATTTGGTTTCCCAAGATACAACTACTGTCCTCCTTGCCGGATTCTCCTAATAAGACATAAATAGCATCTAAACTGTTCCTGGCATCTCAAGTTGCTAGGCACTCAATTAGATGCAGTTATAGTGCAGCAGAGGCCTCTGCTAGATCTATGCTATGCAGATACTCGTGGCTTAGGCTGCAGCCACTGCCTGAAGACTTGAAATCCAAACTTCTGGATGCCCCACTAGATCATAATCTTCTATTTGGGAAACAGTCTGCAGAACTGTTTAAGAACCTACAGGAGAAGAGTAAGGAACTCCAAAATATTAAACACTTGCTGGTCTCCCCAATACCAAAACATTACAGGAATTACCCCACTAAGATGGGTCTATATTAGAACACCAAACATTCAAAATTTCGAGTGTTCTAATATCGACCCATTTTCAGCGAATGCTGAAAATATCGAAGAAACAGAAAAGCAATTTTTTTCCTAGGGAAAGAATTTGGTTGTCCATTTCTGTTGCTTCGGTATTTTCAGTGCTGTGGTGGAAAGTTACGGGTTGGGTTCAGGTAAGTGTGAGATTGTGTGGACGTGAGGGTTAGGTGGGTTAGGGTGCGGGTCAGGTAAGTGTGCGATTGTGTGGACGTGAGGGTTAGGACGGGGTAGGTGAGTTAGGGTTAGGGCACGGGTGAGGTGACTGTGCGATAGTGACGGACCTTAGGGTTAGGGTTTGGGTTAAGGTAAATGGAAGGTTAGTGGTGTATGTATAGTTTAGTGTACGGTTAGGTGTGTGTGTGTGTGTGTGTGTGTGTGTGTGTGTGTGTGTGTGTATGGATTGCTGTTTGTTTGGTGGGCTTGTGTTGTGTGTATGTGTTTTGGAACAGCAAATTTTCTCCCTAGGAAAATATTTGCTGTTCTGAATGTTAGATGATTTAAATTTTCGATTCATAGGATTCGATATTAGATCACTCGAAATTTTGAATGTTCGATGTTCTAATATAGATCCACTAAGACTACGTATGTCAGAAGAGCCCCCACCACAGCCACCCCTTCATCTTCCAGACATCCTCTTCTAGGACAGCACCTTCTCAGCCCACCACCAGACTGCCCTTTCAGGACAGAAATAATAACAATGCATGACTGTCTCAATCACCTCCACCTCTCATCCCACCTCTCTCACTTTCTGCCCCTCTGGAAAGAAATCACCTCAGACCATTGGGTTCTGGTAATAGTGGAAAAAGGATATTTCCCATCTTGGCAGGAAAAACCCATACCACAGGGCATTGCCTTTCCACCCAAGAACCAACTCCACCTAATTCCACACATTATCCAGGATCTTCTGGCTCCGGGACCCATAGAACCTGTTCTACCAGTCAAAAAGGGAAGGGTTTCTACTCCAGGTTATTTCTGGTACCAAAAAAGGATGGCTCATGGTGGCCAATCCTGGATTTATCTTTATTAAACCTGTTTCTGAAAGTCCCTTCCTTCAGAATGTTCTCTCTCCAATACCTGCTTCCACTATTGCCAACCAAGGCATTCATGGCCACTTTGGAATTGAAGGAGGCTTACCTCCACATTCCCATACAAGCCAGCCACAGGAAGTACCTACGTTTTTGCTGGACCCTGTTCACACTTTCAATTTACTGCCTTGCCCTTTGGTTTATCCATTGCACCAAGGGTCTTCACCAAGTGCCTAGCTCCAGCCATAGCCTACTGCAGGACCAAGGGCATTCAAATCTACCCCTACCTGGCTGACATTCTCATTCTTGCAGAAGAGGAAGACACCCTCAAAAATCATCTACGGTTCTCCATGTCTCTGCTACAGGGGTTGGGATTTGCACTCAACCTTGCCAAATCATCCCTCTCCCAGATCAGGACAAAATCTTCCTGGGATGCAGGATTTGGACGGACCTGATGAAGGCCTTCCTCCCTCAGGACAAAGTGACTTCCCTGATCAACCACTCCCAGGACCTTCTCCAGGTCGATCACCTGTCTGCCAGACATTTCATGCACCTACTGGACCTTAAGGCAGCCACAACACCTATGTTGCCACTAGCTAGGATGCACATGAGGAAATTACAGTAGTATCTAAAGAATGTGTGGTCCCAACACAGCCACCCTCTAGACTTCCAAATACCCTTCCTACCTTACCTAAAAACAGAACTGAAGTGGTGGATTCAACAGATACCCCTTCAACCCACCACATCATCTCAACGGATGCACACAGATGCCTCAGATCTGGGCTGGGGGGCTACCATGAATGGCCTCAACATGCAAGCCCTCTGGCAATCATCCCTCCTGAAAAAACACATCAATGAAAGGGAGATGACAGCAGTTCACTTAGCCCTGAAGGCCTTCCTCCCTCTCTTACAGCCAGGCCCCCTTCAAATCTTCACAGAAAACACCACTGTTATGTGGTACATCAACAAACGGTGGGTGGGGGGGGGCAGGTCTTACCTTCGCTGCAGGCTAGCAATGCAAATTTGGGAATTAGTCTTACGGAACAACATATCTCTGCAGGCAGTCTATATCCCATCCCAGGACAACCACCAAGTGGATGCTCTCAGCAGATCATTCTCTGCATCATGAGTGGATGTTACACAGAGAAGTATTCCTAGACATTGTCCACCAGTGGGGCACACCACAAGTAGTATTTGCCTCCCCCCAAAACAGACAATTGAGAAACTTTTGTACCAAGGATCCCTCCCCTCTCGCTTGGAGAGTGGACGCCTTCACCATCTCATGGAAGGGACTGCTTCTGTATGCCTTTCCTCTCATTCAGAAAGTCCTCCCGAAAATCAGGTAGGACATGCTAAAAATCTTGGTGACTCCCTATTGGCCAAGGCAGCCACTAGTTCCCCCTTCTTCAATCCCTCGTCAAGGGCAATCACCACAAGTTGCCTCACAAGGTGGACCTTCTCACACAAAAGAAGGGAACTATCATCCATCCACACCTGGAGATGCTGTGTTTAAACCTCTGGGTGATAAACTTTTAGTCCCCTTCAGACACAGCTACACCAAGGATGTGCCGTCTATCCTGCAGGAGGCCAGGAAACCCAACACAAGGAGATCCTACATTTCCAAATGGGAAAGGTTCTCCAAATGGTGTCTCTGAAGACATAGGTATCCCTTTTAAGCAGATGTTCCTCTAGTCTTAATCTGTGTGTGTGAGCTCATAAAGGCAGACCTTTTATTCTCTTCAGTGAAAGTTCACTTATCTGCCATCTCTGCATGCTTACCCTTAGAACTCCTCTACTCTCCAGGTTGGATGTTAAAATTATTTTTGAAAGGGGTCCTGCACATAAGACCACCAAGGAAGCCCATCCCACCACCTTGGGACCCAAATTATGTCCCGGAAAAACTTACACTGGCCCTCTTTGAGCCAGCCAATTCTGCATCCCTGTAGATGTGCACATGGAAAACAGTCCTGTTGGTAGCCCTCACCTCAGCCAGAAGGGTCTCGGAATTACAGGTGCTCATGGCATACCCTCCCTACACTGTCTTCCACAAAGTCAGGATGACCCTGCGCATCAACCCCTCCTTCATGCCTAAAGTGGTCAACGAGCTATCACTAAATCAGCCCATTCACTTACCCACCTTCTCTCCATCTCCTACAAATGACAGTGAGAGAATACTGCACTCCCTTGGTGTCCACAGGTCTATTTCCTGCTGGATTAGAAAGACTATCTGCTTCTGCTATTCCTACCACAGAAAGAACTTGTATCAGGGGTTCAAGGCACACTCTACTAGAGCAGTAGCCTCTTCTAGGGCCTTCTTCAAGGGCCTATATACAACTACCATCCTTGAGGCAGCCACCTGGTCCACTATACATACCTTTACCAAACATTACAAACTGACCATATCTCCAGAGCCAGAGCAGATTTCGCAAGGGCAATCCTGCAATGATTTCTGGAATCTGCTACCTCTACCTCCACCCTTCCTTCCTAAGCTGTGGTACTCTCCCACAGTAAGAATACTGCAACACGAGAATAGGACGCAGAATAGTTGTGTAAAATCTTACAATAACCATAGATGTCCTTCTCTTCCATGTTGCAGTACTCCTTCCCTCCCACCAAGCCCCCTGCATTAATTTCAACCTGTCTATGGGGCATCATAGGACCACCACCTAGACTATGGTCACACTGGGCAGTCAACTGCATTTCACTGGTCTGGAGGACATCATTTGGCACCACCTAGACTACTGTCCAACTGGGCAGTCAGTTCTGAGGTCTGCGCATGCAGACATCACATCTAAGGCCCCTGATTTATGGCCCTACGTGTGATGTCCCATGCACCAGCAGCAAGCAGGCTTAAGCTTTTGTATAGGAACAGACATTCGGGTCACCTGAGGCAGAGGATCCCACAGTAAGAATACTGCAACATGAAAGAGAAGGACATCTAAGGTTATGGTAACATTTTACGCAACTATTCTTTATCTTAGCCAAAAGGAGGTCACCAATAACATTTCAGACTGTCTTTCAGAATTTTCAGAAGTACCTTTAGAATGAGAGGAAAAGCATTACAGCAATTTCCCTTTCCATACGAAGAATAAGGCATTCATTTTCCTGGCTTTCTTGCATAAACCTCTGGTGTAAAAAAAAAAGTCTGAGCGGATTATTCACAGTGGAGGCAAAGATATCCGTTTGGGGAGTTTCCCATCAATGGACAATTTGAAGGACAACCTCTCATTTACCATCCATTTATGAGGCTACGTGTTGGATCTGCAAAAGTAGTCTGCCATTTTCAAAGGGATGTACACAAGAGGAAAATACTGTGGTGAAAATCAATATCCCAAGCTATCAGTGCAAGTTTGCAAAGGTAGTAAGACTGTTCGTTTGTTGGTATATTGTATGACTGGTATTGTCTGTTGAGATGTGAAGAGTCTTTGGAATCCAAAGGTGATGAAGAATCTGGAAGGCAAAGATCAAGACTTATTTATTTGATGTTTATATCTTTTCTCTTGTCTTGTTTGGAGCATATTCCCTGCACTTTGAAACTCTATAAAGAGCTCAAAGGGCAAGGTCTGAGACATCTATAGAGACCTTTTGATGGAAGGCAGAGCAAGTAAGGAGACCCTGCATTGTATTGGCTTCTATCTCGTTGATCCACCAGAAAGTACAATCATGCCCCACTTATCATAATTGTAGATGTTTGAATAGATCAACGTTGCAGTACTGATTCTCGAGTCTTCCTGTCCTGCAGAAGACCATGACTGGCCCGATTTCCAGTGTCTTTGCATCAGCCCCAGTTGACAGAGGAGGACAACATCATTTGGATGTCACAGTGTAGGAATGGCATCCGTCAGCGCCATCTTCAGGTCATTCTAAGCAGTGATCAAACAGTCTGATGCCTGAAGACAGCACCAACTCCCCAGATGTCTGAATTTAAGTGAGGAGGAAAAAACATACGAGGCACAGAGGGAATGATGAAGATAAGCTAACTAACTGCAGAAAATTATTCCCCATCCCTTACACCCAGCTCAGACACCCACTTATGTGCCCTTTCACCTATAGGCTTAGGTCACACGTGGGATGCATGACTGTACAGGTTTTGGCTTTGGTACATCAGTCAGTCAGGTTAGCTCACTGAGGTAACTTAACAGTATTACAGGTCCACAGGAAAATGCTAGGCTAGCTACCACATGTGGGCCCATTAAAGCCCTAGACAATTTCCCCTTTCTGTGCTCGACTTAACCTATCCCATTTGATTAGAGACTGGCCTTACCGATCCCATGATCGATAATTACCCCTAATGAAAATAAGTAGGATCATATCCTAAATAATTTGAAGAGGGCCTATATATGGGATGAAGCATTTAGGAGCTGCCTCTGTACATTAGTGGTACAGGGGACAGTCCTGGGGTAAATCTTCTGTTTCCCATCTGTAGATCCAAGCTGTGCTTGAATACAGACAGGGATGAACTTTGTTTTATGTGGATGGGGAGTCTGTTCCAAAGCTGAGGTACCCTGTAAGAGATGTACCTGTTCCTCCAAACCATTTTGCTAATGCTGCAGAAGAGGTTAAGGTCCCTAGACAGAGCATTTCTGATGCCATTTGACTTTATGAATTGCAGGAAATCTATCAGTACTGGGTTGGAGGATGCCTTGTATGTCAGACACAGGTCACCTCCTAGCAGTTTTATCCATTAGGATACTGTGAATAGTGGCAGGGTTTTGAAGCAGCACATGCAGGACATGTTATTTAGGCTTTGTATCCTTTTAGTAAGGTATGTCTCTGAATGTTCCAGTTGTTGCATGTGTCTGGATAGATGCATGAGAAAGGGCGCATTGTATTCAATGATTAGTCTAATGACGGCTGAGTAAAGGGGGGAAATTACATCCCTAGACCTAGACACAATCCCTTTGTTTATAAGCTGTGCTATATAGAAAGGCTTTCTTACAATAATGGACACATGCTGGTCAAAGCTAAGTCACTGTCTACATAAGATCTAAAATTCTGAACAACAGAGTCAACTTTTCAGGACATACTGTCCATGTGTTAGTTCATCGGGGTACATGACTTCCCAACGTTTACAATAATGCTTTTTTTTGGCATTTAGTTTCAGTCCATTATTTTGACACCAGTTATTTAGGTGAGATAAACCTTCCTGCAGGACTGCCATGTCATTTGGGGTTGCAAGACTGCTCCTAGCTTGCAGTCACCCGCAAACTTGATCAGCCAGAGCCATTTGGCATTCAGTTTTCCTTCAGAAAAGTAGACACTAAACAGGAGAGGACCCAGCATAGAACCCTGGGGGACTCCAAAATAGGGGAAGTTACTTCCACAAAGAGACCAGTTACTACTGATTTCAAACGTCCTATCTGTGAGCAAGTTGGCAATCTAGTGGGTGACGCAGGGGTTTATTCCCAGTTTAACTTTTCTACTATGCCTTAGTTGGGAATTGTGTTAAAAGCTTTGGCCAGGTTGAGGTATTCAGTGTATACCATTTTGCTTTCATCCATTGCTTTAGTGACCTTTTCAAAAAAGGTCACCAGGATGAGTAAGCATGACCTGTCCTTGACAAATCCAAACTAAGACTGGTCCAGTGTTTGGAGGTTCCCTGTGCCTCAACTGATTAGTTTCACGGCACTGCATATGATGCTAGTCAGACTTATGGGTTTATAATTGTCTGGGACTATGGAAGGTCCTTACTTGTGCAGAGAACTTACTGAGCTAGTCTACATTCACTTGGTACAAAACATGTACGGCTTTGGTGGATTTTATTAAGCTCTTGAGTCCCCCCTGTTAAGGGCTCTAATATTCTGGGAATTACTCTTCTTGCTTTTGATCAAAATTATTTTCCTTTTATTATACAGCTTGTGGATATTATGTCTCAAGCATTGAGCTTACTTCTGTGGTTTGCCCTGCACTTGCTCCTACATTGTACAGCTGCATCTATGCAACTCCTTACTTGTTGGTATAGTTTGGTGGTGTATGCTTCTCAGCTAACTGGGTAAAGTGGAGATTCGAAGCTTGCCAATGTATCCCTTAGGAGCAAGTAGTTTGTCTTAAAGAAATTTCTTAAGGTACCTTGTGTGGAAGGAATCTTGGATTTCAATTTTATTTTGAAGAAGACTGAAGATACACAAGGGATGGTGCAAGATGTTCCCATATTAGTAAGGACAAAATCCAAGACGTTACTCCCTGTAGTAGGTATTCTGACCAATTGTTCTAGGGCATTTGTGTTGACAAAGTCCAGAAATGTATGCGCTTGTGCACTAATGGTGTAGGTTTCCCAGTCTACGGTTGGAGAGTTTGGATCACTAAGAAAATGGTACTGGGGATACTGCAAGTGATCTAAGGAAAGACATCATTTGTTAATTGACTCTAAAAGGGAAGACATAGCATACTGATCAAACTCCTTGAAAATTAAGCAACTGCTAAAGAACAGAAGAATTAAATAAATATTGACAAAATTACAGCTATGACCATAATGTTTCAAAGAAGTGAGAAGAATAGATGTAGACACGACAACAATACCACACAACAGTCATACAAAGGGCTGTAGCCGAGAGCTCCAAGCATGCGTGTGTGTGTGTGTTACACACACACACACAGATATATATATACATGTACACGGGTCTACTACAGATGATCAAACTTTTAAAATATCAACTTTCATATGACCAAGACCATATGATCAACGTTGCAAAAGTTCGAACACCTGACAAAAAAAAACTAAAACAAAAAAAAAATTCCTAGACGTTTTTGCAGGGTGGCAAGCCCTCCTGCACCCCCCACACACCATGTTATTTAAATATACCAACTCCAAGATCGCACTACAGCGAAGAAAAATGAAATTTTCCCGGTCCGCACTGTACAGCGATCTCCGTTCAGAATATTCAAAATTTTAAAACTTCGATCATATTGTCTTGGTCATATGAAAGTCAAAGTTTTAAGATTTTGATCATCTGTATATAGATATATATACACACATACATAAATATATATATATATATATATATATATATATATATATATATATATATATATATATATATATACACACACACACACACACACACACACACACACACACACACACACACACACACACACACACACACACACACACACACACACACACACACACACACACACACACACACCTATATAAAGACTTGGTTCCTGCTTTTCAAAGTATTTAATGTGTAAAAGGAAGGAACTAATTGTAGTAAAAAGAAGCATCATCTTATGAGCTCTGTTCTTTGGGTACAATCCTTGGTTTGTTGGCTGTTGACAATGTATTTATTATTTGGTGAACAGTAAATTGACAACATGAAGTCTGCAAGTTTAATGTTATAACTATGAATACATTTTTAATTTGGCTTTTCACGCACATGCAAGTATGAAATGCACTGTGTTGGGTTACAACAGTGTTTGGCTGCCGCACAGTGCAGATGACTAAAGCTAAATGTGCTGCTTCCTGCAATACAAGGTTTGCTTCCTTCAGTCTTCATTTGTCTAGTGTGCATATCTGACCAAGTAATTTCACCAGGCTCCTGGACTGCCCCTAAAAAGGAACACCTGCATCCAGTGGGCTGTACCAGGCCGTTGGCAAATGCATTGCACATTGAATTGCTGCATTCTTCACATAACAGCTAATTACTGCTTTAATATATGCGTATATATGGATCCCAGCACACTGCTTGATGCTTAACAGCATGCAAGATATACTTTAAATAAATGTTAGTTTCAGGGAAACAGAAATGTTATTGTTGCTCATGCAATATCCATTTTCAGTTTGAGAGTTTTTTGTTTTGTTTGGCAAATGTCTGTCACTGCTTCTAATGTAAAATGGAAAAGTGAAGAAAACTGCAGGTTTACTGACAGGTTTAAACATTTTTTTATGGGAAGTGGGAAAAGTTAACAATGTAATGGAATATTGGTATGACTAGGGAAACTGATCCATTATTCTGCCATGATTCAGCTCTGCAAACAGTGAAGGAAGACCAGAAAATAGGAGTTAATAATCAACTGAGTTATCATTCTAAGACTTTTAACAAGACACTGCATTTCTTTTCACAGTGACGTGGCCATCAACAGTGGGCCACACATGTCCCAAAGATCACCAAGTCACAGCCAGAGTCAGAACTAAAACTTACAACAGCTGCAACCCCTACTCTGTCAAAAAACAAAGGTATCATTGTCTATATAGCAATTACCGAACACTCCTTACTGAATCACAGAATAATACTTGCCCAAACCCCAAACACACATAAACCTCAGTTTCAGTCCATTAACAAAAACATTACTGACAGCTACAACTTCCAACTCCAAGTAATGTATTCCAAATTAATACATACATGAACTATACCAAAATCTAATACACACACACACATATATATATATATATATATATATATATATATATATATTTTCTTTTTTTGTGCCAGCAGCACATATGCTACTTGAAGGCAAGCTTCTGTACTTCCAGAGTCAACATGTATTTCAAATGAAAGTCGTCTGTGATTACAGTCAGCTATTTTGTTCAGCTGAGAATTCTAAATTTGGAAAGTTTCTGACAAAGAGCTGTTGAGAAAAGCTGTCACGTTTCATTAAGACAAAAGCAAGACACCACTGCCTAGTTGCCAATCAATTTAATAAAGTGACAAATCTGAAGTGTGAGGATACATCACTATCCCTACAAGTCAAATACAGCTTAAAAACATGATTGATCATAGTATTCAACAAAAACGGATGAATACTTACGAGCAAAACAGTTGCAAATATCTTCATGAGTAACATAGGTAAATGTGATCCAGTCAAGGAAAACAGAATGCAATTTATATGAATTTTTAAAAATGTTTGTACTTGTAGAAACAAAATCAATGAGAAAATTAAAAACATTTAAACTGCATTAGGGTGTGTATTTTCCTTCATAAGTATTCAACAACACTTCTGCACACATTAGTACATCACATGCAGCGTTTAGACTCAACATCTCCACCCAAAGAAACCTAAATTAATAAAAACATTAACCTTTTCCTGCAATTATTCTGAAATATATTTTAGTAATATCCTTTACTACTACCTTTTGTAAACCGAGCTGCTAAAAAACATTGTAGTAATGATACATGCAGAAAAAATGTTGCAAGCTATCCTATGATTGAAATGATGACACTTCTACAAAAAAATCAACAGTACATAGCAGAATAAACGAAACAGACAAAATATAGCAGCATAACCCAAAACATTTTTAGCAAGACCAAATAGCAGTACTCCCACCCCCATGGAAAACATTTTTTTATACTTTACATGAAAACATAAACAAGCAAATTATGCATACAGACTTGTTATATCTCCCATAAATGCATACACAGCTCTCATAACTCTGAAACATACCGAATTCCTCAGTAAATGCCTGTTTTGAGAGCAAAATATTAGGGTGCCACGAATTCCCGAATGGCTCCTTTCATTTCCGAATTTCTTGGGGTTTTGTTGTGTCAGGAGTGTCC